>NC_136500.1:130745601-130928101 GCF_053919585.1 Euprymna scolopes | reverse complement strand
ATCATCACATTATCAAGGCCAAGATGCCACTCAAAGATAAGGGTTAAAGAGTGTACAGTAGAAATTGGACAATATAGTAATAATTAGTAATGAAAATTTGGTAAATTTGATAACTTAAATGGAACGGCTCATCAAGAACTTATTTACGTTAGACTTGAAGACAACCATATTGTAGTCAGCCGGAAAGCAGGAAAACGGAAGACAATTCCACAGGCGTGCAGTTCTAAGAAAGAAGCTTTGTTCATGGAATCTACGTTTAGGTTTAGGCACAGATAAAGAGTGGGGGTAATATTGATAGTGTTTACAGCTAGACGAGTGTTTCTTGTGAAAGTTTGGCGAGGGGGACCATAGATTGAAGCTCAGTCGAACACTTTCCATGAAAATAACGATACATCAGAGACAAACTCGCAACATCTCTTCTGTGAGATAGAGGTTGCAGCGAAGAGAAAAGGACATCTCCTGCGAGGCTACGAAGTCTATTTTGAACTCTATCAAGGCAGGACAAGTCTTTTCTAGCAGCTTCTGCCCAGATGTGGCAACAGTATTCCATCCTTGGACGTACCTGGCTCTTATATAGATAGAGAATAGCATCAGCAGTGAGATATTTACCGGATCGATAGAAAGATCCCACCATTTTTCCAGCGGCCTTGGCAACAGATTTGATGTACGTGTTCCATTTAAGATCAGGAGTAATTGTCAAGCCCAGAAGCTTGTCAAAACTTGAGGCCTCCTGAAGACCAGAGCCATTCATTTCAATTGATGCCAGATGTGGATTAGAATGTTGATGATGTAAAGAGAGAAGCTTGCTTTTAGATGAATTAAAAGTAACCAGCCACTCCTTTCCCCATTGTACTACGTGCCCAAGATCAGAGGAGAGAGAATTGGAGAGAACTTGGTCGTTTACTGTCTAAGATGTGCTACCATAAATGGTAGTGTCGTCAGCATAAATGTCTACAAATGATGTAAGGATGTGATTTGGAAGATCATTAATGTAGATCAGGAAAAGAGTCGGGCCTAGGATGGACCCCTGAGGGACACCGGCATTAATACTGTGAGCTTCTGATTTTTGCCCCGCAACTACTACTCTTATGAATCTATCAGAAAGAAATGATTTAATAATTCAGAAGACTTTTCCAGCTATACCATAGCTAGCGGTCTTATGAAGTAAACCTTTATGCAATACCCTATATTATATATATTATATATATATTATATATAATATATATATATATTATATATATTACATATATTATATGTATTATATATACATATATATTATATATATTATATATATATGTTATATATTATATATATATATATCATTTATACATATATATATATTATATATTATATATATATTATACATATTATATATATTATATATATATTATATATATATTATATATATATTATATATACATTATATATATATATTATATATATTATATATATGATATATATATATCATGTATATATATGATATATGTATCATATATATATATATATTATATATATATTATATATGTTATATATATCATATATATATTGTATATATATTATATTATATATATAATATATTATATCATATATATATTATATATATATTATATATATAATATATTATATATATTTAATATATATTATATTATATATTATATATATAATATATTATATATATATATTTTATATATATTTTATATTTATTATATATATATTATTTATATATTATATATATTATATATATTATGTATATATTATAATATATATAATATATTATATCTATGATATATTATATATATAATATATTATATATATTATATATATTATATATATACTATATATATTATATATATATATTATATATATTTTATATATATATATTATATATATATTATATATATATGATATATATATTATATTTATATTATATATATTATATATATATTATATATATATATTATGTATATATTATATATATTATGTATATATTATGTATATATATTATATATATTATATATATAGAAATTATGTATACATATATATTATATATATTATATATATATTATATATAAATATATTATATATATATTATATATGTATTATGTATATATCTTATATATAAATATATTATATATATATTATATATGTATTATGTATATATATTATATTATATACATATATTATATATATTATATATATGTATTTAAAATAAAGCAGAACGCGACAAGATGGCATCACAACGCTGCATTGAAGAATCTCTATACTAAGTAAGCTCTCTCACTTATGTTACCGAACATGACAACACAGTAAGAATTGCTATACACCTTCGAGTATTAAACAAAGCTCCCATACGGCCCATATGAGAGCTTTGCCATATGATATGGCCATACTACCAAATTCAAACTTTCAAAGAGCTCGACTATTGATTTGCCGGAGCAAAATTCTTTTCAAAGTCTGGATACATGTCCATATAAAAACTAGCCGCTAACAATTTTCTAAACGCCATTTGGAAGTATTGTTTTGAACAACTGCCATTTAATTTGATGGTCATTCAGGATATTTCGAGATGGATAGGATACTCAATAATTGCATTGGAGTCTGTGGTTTTGCTAACGATATAATCCAGAATATGAGTCCACAGAGCATAAACGAAAACCTAAGAGGGTTTATGGGGGTCGCTAGTGTAACAGCCAGAAATAACAACCCAGGGCCGACCCAAAAGAACACAGCGAGCCCCCCCCCCAGAAATACAAGGACTTTATACTAATCAAATAGATAATAAATGATACAAATATATCTATATATATAAAAATGTAAATTTGGTTCGTTAAAAGTGAATAAAACCATATTTCTACGTTACCAACTTATTTGAAATTTTCAGACAACCCATCTTTAGAGTCGAGGGATGTTTTTATGTTATTAAAATAAATTTACCTCGCGAATTATAAAAAATATATAAAATAAAATAAAAATATTTTTCTAGAATGCAGAACTATGTTCCATTTTATTTCCGGTTTGCAGGCAATTCACGACGATTTGCCGATTTCGAATTTCGAATTAGAAATGTAATTCTGGGTTCGTTTGTTATCAATAAAACCATATTTGTACATTACCAATTTATTTGAAAGCTTCAGACAGTCTATAAATTAACATCTCAAATTATAAAAATATATAAAATAAAATAAAAAATATTTTTTCTTAAATGCGAACCTGTGGTCAAATTTTATTTCCGGTAGAATGCACGTGGGAATGATTTCACGACGATTTGGCATGACAACATTTTCAGTGTTACATAAAAATGTAATGTTTGGTTCGTTAAAAGCGAATAAAACCATATTTCTACGTTACCAATTTAGTCAAGGAATATTTGCATGTTATTAAAATAATTTAACATTTCGAATTATAAAAATATTAAATTAAATAAAAAATATTTTTCGTAACTGCGAGATTATCGCCATTTTATTTCCGGTAGAAATTAGCCTTTCACTTATTGAGATAAGTATTATTTGTATTAATGTTTATGATACGCATGCAGAGAGTGATCCGTGCTGAAATAATGTTATTATTTAAAAAGTCATTCTAAACATGGGGGGGGGGAGAGGATGTTTTGAACCTATTCTGTCAATTACAATTGAATAAAAAAAACATCGTGAAACTTTAATTAAACGTGGAAATATGATTTAAAAAATAGCGCGGATCGCTCTTTGCGTTAGCACCATTTTTATTTATTGCGGACTATTATTCTCATCTTTATTAGTTGTTGTTTCACGACTTTTCGGCCAACTATTCCTCTGGCCTTCATGAAAAGAAGTAAGTCCTTTTATAAATGTTCAGTAACTTTTTCCTTTTATTATTCTTAAAGAGTAAAACTTTTCTTATTCATGAAAAGAGTTAAGCCTACGTAAATAAATAAATGTTTGTACACGTAACAAATTATCAATAAATGGTTTAGTTACTTTAAAAAAAAATATTTATGAAAAGAAGTTAACGTAAATAATGTTTGTAAAAGTGCGAAAGGCGACGTTGTACAGCCATCACTCCCATGCTTAATTTCTATACTTATAGGTTTCTGGAATGTTTTTTTCACTGGATTATTATTGATTGGCCACTAATTAAACAGATTATTAAAAAAAAAATTAAAACGAAATCATTATTTCGACATTTGAAAGTTGTGCTCACTTTTTAGTTACAACGTTCTGATAAATCAGTCACCCATTTTGTAACCAATAAAAACGCGGTATATCAAAACCATAGAAAGTAAAAATAATATGAGCCTCTACCGCATTTGTAAGTCAGAAATATATTTGTTTCTCAAAGAAAAAAAAAATCGATTGAACATGACTTTTTTATTGTTTTTATGAAAATAAAGTTTCGAGTTTTTTAATTTTTTTTTTTACTTATTCAGTTAAAAGTCAGTTTGTGGATGTGTTTTTTTAAATTGTTTTTATGAAAGGTGAGTTTTATTGTTTTTTTAAATTTTTTTTAAAAAGTATTATAAATTTCACTAACATGCTGGAGAAATGTTTAATAATTTGGTATTTTTTTAGATTAGGTCCACCTCCACAATTTTCCTTACAATGACGACATTTATAGGTTTCCGAGTATGCTGAACACGCAAATCGCATTGAAATTTTGCGGAAATAAATAGTTGTATTATGTATTGTATTCTTCGGCGGCAATCTTTTTACGTGCACACGCGCCATAAACAAATACACGCACGTAAAAAAGATGGCCGCTAAAGATTACAATGCATAATACAACTTTTTATATCTTGATAACTACTTATTTCTGCAAAATTTCAATGCGATTTTCGTATTCAGCATAGTCGAAAACCATTTCAAGTAGTCATTTAAAAGAAAATTTAGGAGGTGGACCTAATCTAAAAATTTACCAATAATTTTTCATCCCGTACGCCTCCCGATACATTGCTTCGTCAACATGCGACCATTTTATATCTTCCGAAGACACTTCCGTATTTAGAAAAAAAAAAAAAAAAAAGAATGAGTGACCGATTTACCAGAACGTGGTAACTAAAAAGTGAGTACCCCTTTCAAATGTTGAAATGATTTTTTTTTCAATTTTTTTTCATAATCTGGTTAGTATTCAATCAATAATAATCCAGTGAAAAAATTTAAAAAAACCTATCAGTATAGAAACTCCACCACATAAGTAAATAAATAAAAAATGTTACGTGCGCATGCGTTAGCCTTGACTAGGGGGTACTAAGGGAACGACCATTAAATAATTCTGCGGATCGCCATGGAACTCAACGCCCAAGGAGTACCAAAATAGTTTTCATGATCTGAAGAATTTTTTTTTCGAAAAGTGGGTGATCACTTTTCCATGTAAATTTAACTTAAAATGAGCACCCACTTTCTGGCCACCTGAGGAAGGGGCATTTATTTTCGTGTTTATTGGCTTAAAGGTTTTTTGACAAGGCAGTTTGGTACGCGAATGCATATTTAACAGTTTTCGTTTATGCTCACGCATAGCATAAACAAAGGCTACGCCTGTGAAATGGAAAATAGTCATAGAGTTCAGGGGTTAATACCATGCAAAAGAAATCAAACAAAAAACTTTTCAGCCAAGAAACACACAGAAAAAAGAAAAAAAATAGCATCCATTTTTTTCTATCGAATTCATTTGCTGTTTTTATTGAAAACTATTTCCCCCCGGATTTTTTATATAATTTTCCATTAAGGGTCGTGCGTCTCACGTTCGTAAATAACAACAAATGTTTTGTAGATTTTGGTGTGCTAAAAACGAATCTGCAAACCGTTTTCGTCGCAAAAAATAGTTTTATGATATTAAGAAATTACTTTTTCGAAGAAGCGGCGATCACTTTTCCATGTAAATTTAACTTTAAATGAGCACCCACTTTCTAGCCACCTGAGAGAGGGGGGATTTTTTCCCATGTTTATTGGCTAAACAGCTTTCGTTTATGCTCACGCATAGCGTAAACGAATGCTACGGCTGGGAAATGGAAAATAGTCCCAGAGTTCAGGGGTTATTACCATGCAAAAGAAATCAAACAAAAAACTTTTTAGCCAAGAAACACAGAAAAATGCCCCTCTCTCAGGTGACCAGAAAGTGGGTGCTCATTCTAAGTTAAATTTACATTGAAAAGTGATCACCCACTTTTCGAAAAAGTAATTTCGTGAATATCATGAAAACTTTCTTTTTGCTACGGAAACGGTTTGCAGATTCGTTTTTAGCACACCGAAACCTACAATAAAATATTTCGTTATATATGAACGTGAAACGGCCTTAAAGTAAAATAATACCGGATTTTTTGGAGCAGAATTGCCGTTTAGTTGTACAAATATGCTCGAACCAGGTAATCACTAAAAGGGACTTTTAAAAGTCGTCACCTGTATCGGGCAAAAGTTTAAAACCACCGATTATATGCCAGTCTACGTCATGGTAACATATATTGAGTGAGTTCCTAACAGTATTTTGTATAGTTTTTAGTTCAAACTCATTTTACCAAAATTTCCCCAAACTTAACGTGTTTGATACAATCTGCCGCCATTTGTATTTTTCAGATATACCGATATGTTTTTGAACCGATTATACATTACATAAAAACACTAAAATCTTATCCGGTTAGGTAGAACATTTACTTTTCTTGCCTTTGATAACATTTATTTGTTATGTATTTATTTTTTGACAACTTCTTTGTATCTGTGTTTAGTAATACAAACACTTTTCATTTAATGTAACGTTTAGTCGGCTCGAAAAACAGCGTTTATCGGGGTATTTGAAAGCTACAAATCGTGGTGGACACTGTTGATTACTTTAAGTTAGAGAAAGTGAGTTAAAACTAAAAAAACTATACAAAATACTGTCAGAAACCCACCGATTATGCCAGCCTATGTCATGGTAACATATATTCGGTGAGTTTCAGACACTGTTTTGTATAGTTTTTAGTTTTCAACTTACTTTCCCAAACTTAACGTATTCAACAGAGTCTGCGACCATTTCTGTTTTTTGAGCCGATTAAACATTTTACATTACATAAAAACACTAAACAATTATCCAATTAGGTAGAAACGTAACTTACCTTACCTTTGCTTTCATTTATTTGTTTTTGGACAAATTTTTCGAATCTGTGTATAGTAACCCCCCTCCCCCACCATCAACCAAATATTAATTACTAACTCACATTTTTGTAAAACAACAACAACAACAAAAAACATTTAGCATTTCAACATTTTTGCTACGTTCGGCTTCATCCACTGATTGTTAGTCAAGTCCAAACCATGAAGGATTGACAGAAACTCCTGCATATCCAGATCAAATTCTGCAAGAGTACCATATTTTTTTCATTTTCGCCTTCTTTTTCACTTTTTGCAGTGGATTGCTGTACTAATATAAGAAACATGCATTTTCTCTTTTTATTAAACTTTTCCATTACACCAAATTGAGCCACTGCAACGCGTGGCAGGGTACAACTAGTATATATATATATATATATATATATATATATATATATATATATATATACGTGTGTGTGTGTGTGTGTGTGTGTGTGTGTGTGTGTGGTAATAAACACCTTTTCTCAACGAAGAGGATGTAACAGTAGGATAACTCTGTAAATTATAAGATGTTACCTCCCTTGTATTGAGTCGTAGAGGTGGTGGTGGTTCCTCCAAGATGGCCGAATACAGCAGTTACTCGTAACCTCGTGTCTTAAGTGTATTCACTACATTTATATACGTAACGTCGTATTTCAGCTATCAAACTGGAACAATGCAAGATCAAAGGCAAGAAAGGATGTGAAACTAGAAAAAGTACGTAATCTGCAGATGTCAAAAGGGAGTACCTAAACTAAATTGTTGGGTGTGATGACATGCTTATCTTCCTTCGTCGAGGACTTCAGCTCCAAAACTGCCATATTGCGTGACCTTTTACGCAAGGACTCTGATTTAAAATGGAAACCACACCTTAAGGAAGTTTCAAAGAACAAAAGAGTGAAATGTCATTAGATCGGTCGTTCTCTGAAGCAATCTTAGGGGCTAGAATAATCTCCTGCTTAGCTGTAGCTATTCAGGCATTCTACCCTGAAGTAGCCTTTTCGTTTATTTGTTACGTATGTCTTACCTTGAACTCGGAGAAATGCAACATTAAACGCTGGGAAATCTTGTTTGGAAACGGTTATAGCCTAACCCGAGCCAGCAAAAGTATGAGATCTACAAGAGATGTCAGAACCACATAACAAAATAGAATTACAACAATTTTGGGTGCGATGACATACCTATCTGGCTTTGTCAAGAACTTCAGCTCCCAAACTGCCGTGTTGCTTGACCTGTTACGACTTGTAAAGACTTTGATTTTAAGTGGAAGCTGCACGGTCAAAAAACATTTAAATTATTAATTTGTTGTCGCTTTAATTAAAAAAAAATGTTTCATTTAAATTATTTATTTGCTCAAAAAAATAAAAAAAATAAATAAAAAGCTATTTTACTTTACAAGAATCCAATGTTGTTTTTATTACAAAATTGTTTTATTAAAATTATATTTTCTTACGCAGACTTTTAAATAAATGTTTTTACAATTATATATTGATACATTTTTATGCAATAAATGTTTTGATTTTCAAATATTTTTCTGTTCGGGAAAAAAAATCTTGTTTGTTACTTATTTGTTGCGTTATTTGACCAAGAAGAAATTAGAATTATCGCCCTCTAACAATAGCCGCCGTCTGCATACTGCATAAGTGTCCCCGAAATAACTTTGAAACGATACCCTCTCCTCCCCATCTTAAGAATGGCTTTCGAAATAATAACGTTATTATTTCAGCGCGGTACCAAAAATACATAATTACCGTGTTTTCTTTTTTGGTGTTTAACACAAGAATTGTTTAAACTAAATTAATTCTTCTAAATAAAATAATTGCTTTCTTTGATAACACGTAAGTGTTTTCTTTCTTTTATTTTTGTTTCGTAATAACAGAAAAGGTGTTAAAACTAAGATATTTCTTAAAATAAATATATGGTTTCGTTTTTCGTGTCTTGACTAAGTGATCAAGTTTATTTTTTTAAAACAAGAGTTAAAAATATTATTTTTTAAATATTATGGGATGTGTATTCTCTTTTAAAGACAATATCTTCTTCAAGAACGGTCACAAAATGCGTTTTCAATCGATATTTATTCAATAATGGACCAGTTTTCTTACCTAGCAAAAAGGGACCAGTTTTCTGGGTACGAGTTTTCCGGGTACCATATTATAACGTCTGGAGTCATTTCGACTTAAAATTATTCTATTTATTTTATAAAATGCTTATTTTAAGTGGAGAAAATCACATTTTAAATGTGTCCAAAGTACATATTTTTTCGTGTGAAAATATTAAATTAAAAATACTTAATTCAATGATAATATTGGTTGTTCTAGAAATTAAGTTTTCTTTCAGTTACATCGAATTCAGTAATACGGACTTTACGGGCTTTTTTCGTGATATTCCTGCTTTTAAAAAAAAAAAATTTACACTTGACGATGTTTTATTTTCATAAAAACCTAAAAATAAATCTATTCATTTTTTTTTTAGTATTGTAAATCATAACTTTAGTAAAAGTGCTTTTTGTTTATACAAAATAATACATCTCCATAAAAAAATCAATATATATTATTATGTAATTATTATTTATACATCCTGAAAATTGCATTAAAATTAGTTAATTTCCTGAATTTAGCTAATTTTTAAGTAAAGTGAGGGGTCCAAATTTTTATAGATTTTGAGCATCGGCATTAATTTTGTTGCGAGTTGCATTTCAGTGGAAAGAGAAAAGGAACTGGAACGGAGATTTGAAAGAGGATACGAACACGTGTATGACGGGTAGAGAGAAGCGTATTTTATTGAGACAGGAAGAGGAAGTAAAAAAAGGATTATGGGATTACAACGTAAAAGGGAGGGTATCATAGAAGAGTCTATGATAAGAGTTATCGTACTTACTTTTAACCCCCCCTTTTTCTCTCAGCATATTATTTATTTATTTTCTTTACAAAACAAAAGATATGTGAGAGCAGATTAGTGTCAGTTTAGAGTCCGAATAAAAACATTTTAAACTTATCCAGCTTCGTCCGGGTTGGAGGTTTTGTCATGATGTCGGCGATTATATCTGCGGTGGGACAGTAACTTAATTGCATTCAGAGCTTCTCTGATAAAATGGTATTTAATGTCGATGTGTTTACATCTCTGCCGATGAATGGGGTCCTTAGAAAGCGCTATAGCGTTTTGACTGTCTCCGAATATTTTGATGGGAACGTGTGCTCGGTGTGGATTCATTTCCCTGAATAGATGCAAAAGGTATAGCCCCTCTTGGGTGGCTTTTGCCAGCGTTATGCACTCAACCTCGCACGTGGATATAGCGATCGTAGGTTGCCTTTTTGACTTCCAGGAAATAGGTGACCCATCCTGGGTAAGGCTAAAGCAATATCCGGATGTACTACATCTGTTTCGTTGAGCAGACGCCCAATCGGCGTCATTGTATGCGATTAGATTGATTGGGTAATTTGTTTTCGCGTAGTGCAGTTGGTGTCGCGTCGTACCCTTTACGCATCTCAGTACGTGTTTAGCTGCCACCCAATGCTTTTCTCGTCGCTTGGACAAATATTGCGACAATTTCCCGACAATATAGCATAAGTCTGGTCGGGTGCAGACCATCAGGTAAATTAGACTCCGACGACCTCGCGGTATTTCCTGAGGTCAACCATGTCATCCTCTTCGCCAGCTAGATCCAGTTTTTGCTCGCATGGGGTCATCCTAGGTTTGCGTTAGGACATGTCAAACCTTTCCAGTATTTTTATCACATATTTTTCTTTGTTCATCTGGATATCAACTTCGGTTATATTGAAGTCTATTACGAAGAAAATGGTGCAGCTTTCAGAGGTCTTTCATTATAAATTCCGATGTTAACGACTGTTTGGTGTCGTTTAGTGAGTTGATGTTATCGGCTGCAATGATTAAATCATCAACCCACGAGACGATGATATATATATATATATATATATATATATATATATATATATTTTTTTTTTGCCATTGTGTCGCATATAGACGCAATGATCCCCTGATTTTGGGTAAAGCTGTGTCTGGTGAAGTAGCTGTTTAGGGTTTGATTCCAGTTTCGGCCTGATTGTTTTAGGCCATATAGGGATTTGTTCAGTAAACAGACTAGTTTCTCGTCAGTTTCGCCTTTTGTCTCGAATGCCTCCGGTTGTTCCATGTAAATTTCGTTGTCTATTGAAGCATGGAGATACGTCATTTTACGTTCATTTGATGTACTATTAGATTGTACTGGACAGCTATTTTTATTAACATGCAGATTGATGAGATATCGGCCGTCGGAGAAAAAGTCTCGGTGTAGTATACTCTTTTAGTTTGGTTGTACCGTTTTGCGACTAACCTGACCTTGTATTTAGGGGACCCGTCAACAATTTCTTTGATTTTATACACCCATCTACAACTTACTGTCGTTTTGCCTTTGGGTAAGCGTGTTAGATGGTATACATTGTTTTCCTCCAGGGAGTCAATTTATTCCCGAATCGCTTGGATCCAGTGGTGTGTTGCTGGAGGAGTCACAGCTTCTCTATAAGTGCGGGGTATGCCGTGTGCAGCTTTGTAGCAGTAGTCAATGTCGATTAATGCATGGCCGCTTCCATCCTGGACTACTGTCACTTAGTCTTCTAGGTAGCTGGGCATTTTGTGCTCGCGCGTCGGGTATCTTTGCATGCAGCTAGTTTCTACTGTGTACTCAGTTTGTTTGTCAGTATTGGACAATTTTTTCTTAAGTTTCTCGGGGGAAAATTTGCGTCATCATCGCTTGAGGAGTGGGGTTTGTTTGAGCGTGTTGGCCATTGGTGTTGTTGGTGAATTTTACCAATCTATGTTTACACACTTTCCCGTTTTCTGGGAGCTAGATAAGATATGCCGGGCTGTTTCTATCGTATCCGACAAAGATTCCCCCTCTGGCACCTTGGGTCTATCTTTTTTTTAATGTTGGAATAAGCATAGCAAGGCAAACCAAAAATGTGCATCCTTGATAAGTCCGGTTTTCTTCCGGTCATTTTGTAGTAGGGCGTCTGTTTTAGACGGTTATTGAAGCATCTGTTCCGTATAACTGCAGATGTCATAATTGCATAGCACCACAGTGTTTTCGGTAAGCCGCTTTCTATGATAAAGCATCTTGCCATTTCGAATAGTGTTCGCCAGTTTCTTTCGGCTGTTCCGTTTTGATGAGGCGAGTATGGCGCTGGGGTTTCGTGTTTTATGTTGTTGAAGTAGTTTTCTGAAGTCGTTTGACTTGAACTCCGAACCATTATCCGACCTCGGTATTTTTATTTTGCCGTATGGGGAAATATCTGCGAGGAATTTTTTGGTGGCAAGTGTGGCGTCACTTTTGTTTTTAATAAAATTTACAAATACGGCACCAGAAAATTCATCAGTGAATGAGATGGCGTATTTGTTTCCATTTAAATCTGCTGGTTCTAGGTCTGAATGTACTAAATGCAGAATATTTGTCGTTCTTTTGTTGAGAGATTTATTTCTTTTCTGGGGAAATTTTCCTTGGATACAGGCGTTGCAGTTTTTGTTGTTTGCAGTCTTATTTTTTTTATTTTCATTCCTCCGACCACATCTGGTAGTTTTTTTATGTTTGCAATAGCCGAATATTTTATGCCACGTGTGGATATCGTTGCATTGATGGCAACCGTCTTCTGCATTTCCTTCCTCCATAGTTTTTAGGAAGTATAGTTTGTTGCGCACGTGTATTTTGGATTCTGTTTCGTTTTTTATGTTTCAGTATATTCCCATCTTCATCGAAAATAACTGTCGTTCCGTTTTGGGTCGCAGTTTTCACAGAAAATATATCCTGTGGATATGAAGATATAAGTAGTGCCCCTTTTAGGGTCGTCGAAATGGAGTTTCCGTTAATGTCTAAAAAGCAGACTTCGGCGTCTCCTATTTTTAAGGCTGAGCCACTGGTTTTAGTTCCGTCTGCCAACTCCATGTAGTGGTTCTTAGAATGGAATGTTGGGTCGAAATTCTTAAATTTCTTAGCGTCTGTTATAATGTGAGAAGTGGCCTCTGCGTAGACTAGTAGGTTTGTATGCGGTATTAGGTTCCAGGTATAATAGTAGCAGTCCTCTGTTTTGAATGGGAAGGAGTTTTCTTTGTGTCAGCTGCCTTTTGCATTGTATATTTTCGCTTATAACGGCAGAACTCTCTTTTATGGGTATTACTTTTACAGTAACTACACCACTGTTTTCGCTGTTTGTGTTCTTTTGATAAATGACCTTTTCCGCCGCATGTGAAGCACGATATTTCACGTTCGTCATGGTGGTGACTGATCTCCATTGTATTCTCTGAAAAAGACGATGTCAATTTCACCATTTCGTCACTGTTCAACTGGATTTTATGTTTCAATGTTTCGTCGAAACCATGGAGTTCTGTTTTAAATTCCAGGAATGTTATTTCTTTGTTGCTGTGTGTCATATAAATCGAAAAAGGGTCGTATAAGTTTGGTAGTCCTTTTAATATCATGGCGATAATTAAGGCATCGTCAACTCTTTTCCCGGCATTTCTCAGAGCTGTTAAAATTGTCTCAGTTCTTATCACGTATTCTGTGACACTTTCGTCTCCTTTCTTTTCGAGCGACGTGAGTTGGGTGTACAAGGCGATTACCCTTGGTTTTCCTTTGCTTGCGTAGTGTTCACGTAATATTTTGAGAGCTTTTCTTCCATTATTCGTGGTTTCTTTTATTATTTAGGATAAACTTTTGTTGTTCAAAAACTGTACAAGTTTGGCGTAAGCTTCTTCATTTATCTCAGTGTCGCTTCCGTCTTTATTAGGGTGTATACCTAAAATGGCGTCTTGTAGGTGCAGCGTGCTTAAATGGCATAAACATTTTGTCTCCCAAATTTCGTATTTGGTTTCATCTCCGTCAAATCAAAAGTCTGTTCCATTGGCTTCCATTATGTTCCTGGGTCCATAGTCTGTTGCAAGTTGCATTTCAGTGGAAAGAGGAAAAGAACTGGAATGAAGATTTGAAAGAGGATACGAACACGTGTGTGTGACAGGTAGACAGAAATATATTTTTTTTATTGAGACAGGAAGAGGATGTGAGAAAAGTATTATGGGATTACAACGTAAAAGGGAGGTAATCATAGAAGAGTCTATGATAAGAGTTATCGTACTTACTTTTAACATAAATATGTAACCTTTTTTCAGCATGCTTTATTCTAATTCTTCTACTTCTGAAATGTACGCGTAAACATCATCTTTATTGTCGATTGTTTATTATGCTCTCACAACTACAAACAACGACCTTTTACCTTCCTGTAATTGAACATGCAACCTTCCCAATAATCAGTTTCACAACACAGCTTATAATCAGTAACCTCACCGCCACAAATTGGATCCTATACATATCTTTTCAATTCAGTTGGCGAAGAAGGAAAAGGGGGAGGTATAATTAAAAGCTGTTGTGATCAATAATTGTTTAACAAAAATCTGTTTATATTGTTTAAAATTAAAAATAAAAAAAGTTTATATTGTTTAAAATGATAACACTTCAATTATATTGTTAAATATTTAACCTCTGTATATATATTTTTTCTGCGTATTTAAAACTGTTAACTTTTTAATTATTATTATTATTATTATTATTATTATTATTATTATTATTATTATTATTATTATTATTGTGTACATATTGTGTGCATAGTAAAATAACAGTGATTAGGGGAATTTGGTTCCTTTTATGTGGTAGAAGGTTCGAGAGTATTTTGGCACTCAACCTTCAATCTTGCCTATTTTCTTACAATTGCTCGAATGTTTTGACATTCCAAAAAGAAAAATGTGACGATATCTGTTTTCATAATGCAAAGATTTCTTAACAAATAAATTAAAAATGTTTTTTTAATCTTAAACTTTATCGTACGTAATTAAAAAGTGTAAAACTTTATTGTGCGTAATGAAAAAAACGAATACAACATGTGGTTTGACGATGTAACCTCGTGATAGTACGCTTCTAGTGTCATTGAACATATTTGAGACTTGGCTAGGTGTAACACTAGGTGTGTCAGAAACCGACCTTACGAATGCATGAAAAATTATTGAATAATTTGATCTCCTATCTTTCAAAGCTTATAACTACTTGAAAAATGTAATTCAAACCGTAATTTTTTTTCAAGCAAAGACAATATTAAAAAAAAAAAAACAGGTTTAATAACAAATTATGCAATACTTGTTTTTTTTAATCGGTTTTCTTTAAAACAGATTTGAAGAAAATAAACGAAATTTAACTTACGTTGATTATAAAAAATCGATATAAATTCCCAAAAAAATCACTTACCTATGAAAATTACTAACCATCGTGTAGTTCCATTCTCCATTGTTAAGAATTTATCCATATTTATATTTTAAAATCCATTTATTTTTTAAATAAAATAATTTTTTAAACGACTATTTGAAAAAGGCGCCATGACACAAGAATTTTAGGTTTTTATCAAAAACCTGAAGTAGTTTTTTATTGTTTTGAATTATGGATGGACAGAACAAAGTAAACACCACACATTCGTGTTAGTCATCTAGCAATGCCCGTGAAGAAATATATGTTCCCATAGGTTAAAAATAGTCAAATTTTACTTATAAGATTTTGCCTTTAAAAAAGAAGACACTCGAGGATTTTTTTTCTTTTCTTCAAGAAATACATAAATTTTGGATTTATTATATTTTCATTCTTTTTTGTCGAGTGAAATGTTTTTAATATCGAAAAAGAAAACACTGAATAAAATAGAAAAAATTGTCGTCACGTTCATTACTTACTGGACAATATAAGCAGAACTCAGGTTTCACATTAAAAAAAAAAAAGAATCAACATGTTTAAAAAAAAAAAAAAAAAAAGGTTTTACATTTTGGACTTTACAGGTAATTTCCCCCCCCCCCCCAAAAAAAAACTTCTTTCACAAAATATTATTTATTGATTTTTCATCTTCAATTTGGGATATATAAAACTTTGGTACATAAATTAACTATTAAACCTTTAATAGACATTTCAAAATGGGGGGATTACAAAAAAAAAACGTTTGTCTGGAATATTATATTCAATTTATTGGAAAGAGCATGAAATTTCACAATGACCCTAAAAATATAGTAAAAATTTAACAAATAGAAAAATTTTGATAGATTTTTAATTTTAAAAATTGAAAAAAAATTAATTCGTAAAATTCAATTGATTTCATTATGTGAAAAAAAAATATATGGCTGCATGAAGGCGCGCCTGCACTTTGTAAACACTGTTGTTTTGTTTTTTTTTAATAAAAAATAATATTACTATTATTTTTTAAACAACTTTAATAGCTTATTTTGGAAATATATTCCATAAAGAAAATAAACAACCCACTTTTAAAAGAGAAATTGCGAGTTTTTTTTATATTTTATTCGCAGTTTCGTGTTAGGGGTGTCAAAATTTCCCCCAAATTCTGATACAATTAGCGTAACACTGTTACGCCGTAACAGTAATCATGCCAAAAATTGTTTTGTATATTTCATTTAAAATAAATAAGTGTTTATTAATTTTTTAAAGTTTTGTTTATATTGCTTGTTTTTTAAAAAGACGTTAAGCTTATTTAAAACTGTTTACATATTGTTTGCATAACGGTGATTGGAGAAATTTGGTTCGTTTTATGTGATATAGGGTTCGAGAGTATTTCGCCTATCTTGCCTCAAGAAATATGCCGAATTGCCAAGAATTTACAAAAGAAACAGTAAACGTTGACAAATATAATATAAATTTGATAGGAAAACAATTCGGCAACTTAATTAATGAACGGTCATTTTTACACGAGGAATAAAGTAATTATTACACCGTGTTACGATGACCTAAATTAATCGTTCTTTATCAGTTGATTTTCTTTTTAAATAATTTCACGTTTAACTCGTGGTTTTCATATTTTAATTTTGATTCTTTGATGATTTCATTATTTTATTTCTTACACACACATACAAAAATGTACTAAAGAAATCTTAACAAACAAAACAATTTTTCTGTTTTGAACACAAAGGAAAAACGAATTCATCCCGTTTTTTGTTTCGTATCGAATTCCTGTATTGCAAGGTGAGTTTTATTTAATTAATTTATTTATTTTACAATCTTAAAAATTTATCTATATATCTAGAAAAGTGAACGTGTCTGTCTGTGTGTCTGTCTGTGTACATTTCCCTACGCAATAACTCTGTCAATTTTTAGTCTACAGACTCGAAATTTGATATACAGGGTACTGAAATTTAGGAAAATCAATGTGATCGGTTTTCGGTCAGAAAGTTGGCGGTTAAGGGGTCAAAGTTCAACGATTTGACCATTGATAACTCTACCAAACTCCTCCGACACTTTTGGGTCTAAACACTTGAAATATTAGATATAGGTTCCTTGGGCATGGATCTAACTTAATAACTTGATTTGAGCCCAAAACAATAAATGTTAAGGGGTTATAGTAGGGGTCAAAGTTTAAAAAATTGACCTTTTTTTTTTTTTTTCTCAGCAACACCTTCAAACACCCGGGCAACGCCGGGCACCCATGAAAATAAGTTTATTTTTATTGCAATCCCCCCAAAAAAAATATATATATATTGACTTTATAACAAACATGTATATAAAAAGAGGCAGATTTGCCGTTTAGTTGAACATATAGCCTCGAATCCTGTTATAAAAAAAGGGACACGTTGGGTCGACACCTATGTAGATATTGTAAACAGAAGTTTGCTTATATTAACGTTAGGTACGGGCAAAATAAATGCCGATGCTCAAAATGTATAAACATTTTGACCCCTCCCTTTACTTAAAAAATCACCAAAAATCAGGAAATTAAATAATTTTAATGAAATTTTCAGTATTTATCAAATAATGATCGCGGAATATAGTAAATTAATTATTTTTATTTAAATCTGTATTATTTTGTTTAAACAAAAAATACCTTTACTAAAGTTACGGTTTTCAGTAATAAATAAAAAAAAAACACAAGAGTTTATTTTTGCTTTGTTTATACAAACAAAGCATGGTAATTTGTAACAATATAAAAAAAATAATTTTATCAGGACATTACGAAAAAAGCCCCTAAAGTTCGTATTAATGAATTCGATATAACTTGAAGAAAAATGAATTTCTCAAACTATCGATATAACCATTGAATTAAGCATTGTTTATTTAATATTTTCACACAAAAAAATTATAATAGCAAAAATATTTCTATTTTTTTTTTTAAATTACAGATTTCGCATAATTTTTATATGCAAGATTTTAATAATTTCCTTCCTCGCAAAAATGTGAAACTTTCGGCGTAACATAATTTTTATAGGTGTATAGTGATCCGCGCTATTTTTTAAATCGTATTTCCACATTTAAGTTTTATATGTTTTTTATTCAATTGTAAGATTAAAGTACAGAATACTTACAAAACATCCTCCCTCCCCATGTTAAGAATGGCTTTTTAAATAATAACGTTCTTATTTCAGCACGGATCACTCTCTGCATGATTACCTTTTTATATAATCTCGAACAATAATTTAAAAAAAAAATTAATTTACAAACAGGAACATAAAAAAATAATTAAATTAAAAAATGATAAAAATTAATACAAACGTTCAGAATAGAAATATATGGATGCACGTCTGGAACAAAAAAAGAAATCTGACACCCCTATCCCCTTTTTAATATCATGACTTCATTTTGAAACGGTGTTTTGAGTGGCTGAAATTTTGGGCCTCATTATAATCGTGTTTACATTTTTTAGTTTGTTGCGTTTTTTGGCGAACGATAAATTACTTGCTTTTGGAGGGCTAATTAAATTTTTTTTTTTTTTTTGCACAAACAAGGTGTTTTTTTTTTAATTTAATTCAATATCTTAGGACTTTATTTTGCTAATTATCTTTAAAATAGACCCAGAAAACTAATATTTATCGTTTAAAGGATTTTTTAAATGAATTTATTTAACTTAAAAATTTAGCTTAATTGAGTAGCTCGCCATGAAAACATTTTTCATAACTTTTTTTTTCCACGTGTACAAATATTTTTTTTTCCTTTTGGAAATGAAGTTTTGTCCGTAATCTTCCAAATACAATATAAAATAGTCGGAAACCTACAAAAAATTATGATAAATCGGCTTTCAAAGCAAGGTCCCCCTATTTTTGTCCGCCCATTTTTGGCCTGTACCTAATTAACGTTATTATTGAGAATGTAATCCTGTGATTACTATTTAATTAAAATTAACCACGTTGTTTAACAAATAAAAAAGAGAAATAATGCAAGATAAAGTTTTAAAATGATAAAATGTGTTTTATTTTATGATTTACAAATAAAAACATTCAACAATATAAATAAAATGTTGGTTTTGTTCTCGAAAAAAAATAATGAAAAATGAAGTTAAATACTGAATTCTTTTGGAGGCCCATCATCATATGCATCCGAGAACAATATAAAATGTCAAATCAAACCAAAATCTTATTTGTATTGTTTAATGTTTTAAATTTTAAATTATAAAATAAAACAAATTTAATCATTTTAAAACTTCATTTTTCATTTTTTTTTTTAATTATTTGTTAAGCAGCGTATTATTGGTATTGTTTAATGTTTTAAATGTTTAATTATACAATAAAAAATTTAAATTATGAAATAAGACACGTTTAATCCTTTTATTTGTTAAATAATGTGGTTAATCTAAAAAAAATTATATGTAAACAAACTTCTGGATATATACCGGCGACGACCCAACGTGTCCCTTTTTTTTGAGGACTGTGTTAAAAGTAGGCACCGCCAAAAATGGCCGCAAAATCAAGTTGTTGTTGTTTTTTAAAACTAAATTACATTTATTAAAATCCATTATTTCTGAGTAACTTTTTTTTTTCCAGAAAGATAAAACCCTGAATTTTATCATATAGAAAACAGAATAATGTAAAACTTTTTCTACTATTTTTAATTCAATTTTAAATGTTAAATTTTCCCAAAAAGTTAACAATTGTTATTTTTTGTCTTGCACAAAAAACGTACTTAAATATTTAAAAAAAAGGGTTTTTGAAATAATTTATTTATTCATTTATTGTCTAACTAAGATTTAGGATGATTTTCTAAGAGAATATGCAAAAATATTATAATATAAGTACCTGAATTTCAAATAATTCCACTTATTCATATATGTAACCAGATATTTCGCGTCGCCGAAGAGTTCAGATCGACTCTGTTTACGTTTTCTTTCGATGAGACGAAAACTATGGAAGACTAAACAGGCCAAAAAAACTTATTTTTCAGTGACGAAAATTTCAATGTATTATTAAGCTGAGGCTGGCCAGTACCAGATGGGTGACCATTTGTATGAGTTTGGTTTTTAATGTGTATGTGTGTGGGGGCCAGGCTCCCCAAAATGGGGGGAGGGGGCAATTTAAAGCAGAATAAAAAAAAATTATTTCAGCGCGTTTGGTCCACCGTAGTCGAAAGGCGGCAAACGTTTTCAAACGAGATCGAAAAAAATGATGCTATTTTTAACACAAAGGGCACAATATTTATCGAATTTTTTTTTTTTGTATCGATTATTCAAAGCATGCTCTGTTTAATAATGGTCATGCATTATTCGGCTCGCTAAAAAAAAATTGTTAATTTATTTATCAAAAATTTTAAAATGGCTTTTTTCGTATAAATATAAAAAAATTTTTTTTTTTGTTTTGCTTAACTTAAATTAATTATTTTACTTAACATATTCACCGAATTTCACACTTCAAAACTCAAAAGCGGGATAATTAAACACAATCGAAGTTCTGATATTCAGACGTCAAAATAAGGTATGCAAACAATTTTTTTTTTTTTTTTTTTTTAATCTATAATTCTGTCCCTTACAACAACACAATATGTTTTGTTCAGTTTCAGATGATTATTTTAAGCATATTTGTTCCCACTTCAAAACAAGGGGGGGTTTTGTAAGCAAAAAAAATATATATATAAATATCGTTTATGAAAAATAAGTACACTGTTATAAAGTTCATTCTTCTCCTAATAATCGCTGAAAATTTCGTATTGATCGGATAATTACCTGATTTTTGGTAGATTTTTAAAAAGACGGTCCGTCAAAAAGTACTGACCTGCCCCCCCAGTTTTGGCGGTGCCTAGTTAAAAGCTATTTGTACAACTAAACGGCATATGTGTCTAAAAAAATATCTCCTAAAATACACATATATTATTCAATCTGACTTATAGCTTTTTTGCCCAAATATGTTTGAATAAATAAACTTGTGATTGTTGATAAAAATAATAACGTTTAACGTAAAGACAATTAGTTGGTCGATCGTTAAACAGCTGAACATTAAAAACATGTTTTTTCAATATTTAATTGTTTAAAAAGTTTTATTTATGTCTTTTTGTTTCCGTCTACACATATCGATTATATTGATAGAAAATTGTTTGATTTTGACTGTTTTTTGCAATATTTAAGATTTTAAAATAAGGATAACTTTCATTTATAAAGTTTATATAAAATGAGACCATATTATATAATTAACACTTACTTAATATAGAAAAAAATGTTTGTAAATTTTTACAATGTAATCCAGCATAGTTTACCCCCTAACAAGGAAGGGCTGTGATTTTGCTACTTGGTTAATTAGGGATATGTACGTTGTGGGGTACGATTTTTAGCATTCTATTAAAATCTTATAAAAACGGTGTAGGGGTGTAATATTTTGCCTGTAATACAGAGACTGGAGCTTGGACGTAAGAGCGACACATTAGATTTTGGGCTCTTATTGATCCTTTTCTAAAACCAAGATAGTATCACCCGCGCATATATGGCAACATTACTCAATGCATATGTTAATATGAACTTTGTAGACGCCTGATATTCTCGGTTAAAAATAATTTCCTAGCAGTGTTAAGAAAACCCACCTTTTTAAGAAAGCTAATTTTACTCTTTGCGACGAAGGCCATCAACTCCCCATATTTCCTCCTATAACAGACAGCACACTATGCAACATACAAATATCTGTGCGTGAGGTCGCCAAGCTAATCAAGAACCTTGATTCCAGTAAAACAACTGGCCCAGACGACATTCCAGTTATAGTGTTGAAAAAGCTTCGATCAGAACATGCTTATAAAACTGTATGAGCGTTGCCTTAAGGAGAAGTGCTTTCCAACACCCTGGAAAACCTCGTCAGTATGCCTTGTATTTAAGAATTCAGGTGATAAGTCATCTCCCTCTCAGTACAGACCAATAAGTCTCCTGTGTGTCATGAGTAAGTTGCTGGAATCCATATTAAATAAAGAAGTAGTCAACCACCAGACAAAGGCTTCCTTTCTATGGCAATTGCTCTTGATATATGAAAGGCTTTTGATAAGGTATGGCATAAGGGCCTATTCACAAGATTTCCAGCTATGATATAACTGGAAATTTTTTCCCAATTGTTAAATCATTTCTCTCTGATAGGCTCATAAGAGTAGTGGTTGCTGAGCAGAAATCAGGGGCTCACAGTATTAATGCTGGAGTCCCTCAGTGGTCCATTCTGGTCCCAACTCTCTTCCTGATCTACATCAATGGTCCCCCAAAACACATACTTAGATCATTCGTTGGCATCTATGCTGATGACACGACCATCTATGGCAACACATCAAAGGCTGTAAATGACAATGTTCTCTCTGATTCTCTCTTCTCTGATCTTGAGCACGTGGTACAGTGGGGGAAGACGTGGCTGGTTACTTTTAATGCATCTAAAACCAAGCTCCTATCTTTACATTATCAATGCTCTGATCCCCACCTGGCATCAATTGAAATGGATGGCTCTCGTCTTGGGGAGGCTTCATGTTTTGACAAGCTTCTGGGTTTGACCTTTACTGAAATAGAGTATGTACATCAAGTCTGTTGCCCAGGTCACTGGGAAAAATGGTAGGATCCTTCTACCACTCCAGAAGATATCTCACTACTGATGCAATTCTCTATATGTATAAAAGCCAAGTACGTCCACGGATGGAGTACTGCTGCCACATCTGGTCTGGAGCTGCTAAAAACAGCCAATCCTGCCTTGACAGAGTACAAAATAGACTTTGTGGCTTAGTGGGGATGCCATTTTCTCTTCCCTGCAACCTCTCTCCCACAGAAGAGACATTGCAAGCCTGTCTTTGTTTTATCGTTATTTCCATGGCAAGTGCTCGTCCGAGCTCCAACTGTTGGTCCCCCCTCGCCAATCTTTCATGAAAAACACCCGTCTAGTTGAAACCACTATTAGTAATTTTACCCATTCTATATCTGTGCCTAAATATAAACGTAGATTCCATGAACAAACCTTCTTTCTTAGAAGTGCATGCCTGTGGAATTCTCTTCCGTTTGCCTGTTTTTCACCTGATTACAACTTGGGTGTCTTCAAGTTCAGCATAAACAAATTCCTGATGAATCACCCCCTTAAGTAAGACACTTTATCAAATCTCCAATACTACAATTACTACGATACTATCGCATTGATTACTGTACACGCAATAACCCTTATCCCCAAGTTGCTTCTGGGTCTTGATAAGTGGTTATCTCCATGTAAAAAAATAAATCTTTTTACTGTTCTCAAATTATTTGGTAATGCATTTCATAATTAGCGAATTGAATTTTTTTCATGCCGATATTTAAAGACAGGTGAAACATTAATACACTCATAAATTAAAAGTCTGTAGTTACAAATAATTTTATATTCAGATGAATAAACGGGTATGTTTACTCAAACTAACCTAAGATAAACTAATAGGATTGAGAAATTTACTAATATATAATAAAAATATAAAACATATAAATAAATAAAATATACAAATGTATTGAATATAACTGTAGCTTTTTAATCCAGATTTGTATGGAGGCACTAAACAAGCACATATTAAGAACATGTCGATATTTTTGGTAATTTTTCAGATTCATTTATCAATTACACGCATGTGCTTGATAAGAGCAAATTCCTGTATGTAGTGTGATATGCATTGGATTTGCATATCAATGAGACGTTGTTTCCTCCAAAGATGATATAAAAAGACCAATGTCAAGAAGGCAGGGAAGTCGAGTTCTTTGAAGAGAATTGAGAAAGTTGGAATCTAGAATGTCGTATGAACGCTGGCGAGAATCCTTTGTTAATTGCAAGCTATTTAGGCATAAAATATAAAGTCGATGCGACTGAGCCGAAAGTGGGACTTGTGAAAATTAAAACTGTCGAAAAATTGAAATATTAAATGATATGCATTGAACATTGAACGGTGAAAGCATCGAGAAATGAAAAGATCAAAATGAATTTGAAATAGTAAAGCTTCAAGGAATGAGAAGTTAGTATAGTCTAGCAGTGTTTGAGAGGTGGATAAAATCTAGCGTTGTTTGAAAGACTAGTAGGGTCTAGCGTTATTTGAGAGGTTAGCAGAGTTTAGTGGTGTTTGAAAGGCTAGCGGTATTTGAGAGGCTAGTAGTGTCGAGCATTGTTTGAGAGGCTAGTAGTGTCCAGTGGTATTTAAGAACCTAGTAGTTTCTAGTGGATTTGAGAAATTAGCAGTGTCTAGTGGTGTTTGAGAATCTAGTAGTTTCTAGTGGGGTTTGAGAACCTAGTAGTTTCTAGTGGTGTTTGAGAATCTAGTAGTTTCTAGTGGGGTTTGAGAACCTAGTAGTTTCTAGTGGTGTTTGAGAACCTAGTAGTTTCTGGCAGTGTTTGAGAGGCTAGTAGTTTCTAGTGGTGTTTGAGAACCTAGTAGTTTCTAGTGGTGTTTGAGTACCTAGTAGTTTCTAGTGGTGCTTGAGAAATTAGTGGTGTCTAGTGATGTTTGAAAAACTAGTAGTTTCTAGTGGTGTTTAATAGGTTTGTAGTGTCTAGCGGTGTTTGAAGTTGATCTGATTGCAGATCTTGGCACAGAATTATGAGATGATTGTTAAGGATCACAAGGGATGTAGTGTAAATTTTCATATTAATAGGACTCCGCCCACTACCCTTAAAAAGCGATATAAAAAGACAAAGATCATAATGCAGGGAAGTTTAGTTATTTGAACTGAATTGAACAGGTCAGAATTTAGAATGTTGTACAAACACTAACAGTAATCTATTTTTAATTTCAGTGTATGTAATAAATACTTTTTTGATGTAATTTACTCTCATTGTTTTATTAAAATACATTTATATATTGTATTTTTTAGTATTTTATATATATGTATAAATGTTTCACATCTCACCACATGGAAAATAAAAAATAATAATTTCAACTTGACTATATCTTTAGCAACACCTGTATCGACTGTTACTGTGTAAAGTTAGAAAATATTTGGTTATTTTTCTAACGTGTCCCATATGACAGTTCTAAGTTAAATAAATCTAGCGGTTGTATGTTCAATTCAATAATACTGACAGTAAAGAGAATACTAATATATAAATGCAAATACTAAAATATTTAATTCCATTAATTTTTTGCAGATGTTGCTGTTTGAATGCTATTATTTAATTTTAATGGGACATTATTTTCTTGAAACATTTTTCTGTAAACTGTTATACTTTATTTGGAAGACTACAGCGACAGTTTTGGAAGATTTATTATACTGGACAATCGTGTGAAATAATAGTGAAAACATCTTGAAGGTAATGTTTGTTTTGTCAAATATGTATTTAATGTTCAAATAAATAAAAAAAATAATAAGAGATCAAATCCCATATTACAGAAAGTATGTGACTTTTAAAAAAGAATAGTTTTACAGTAAGAGAAACTATAGCACTAAAAACTATCTTGTAGAAAATTAACATCTTATAAATGCTATCATTTTTTGAGGTAGCTCGTATTTTTCTTTGTGTGATATCAAATTTGCTCCAACATCTATCAATTATCACAAATAAAAGCAAGGATTAATATATTATATATAACTACATTGATAATGTGGTTCAACCATCAGTTTTGATGCAGAGTAGGGAAAAGCAACATTATTGTCAAGTTTTAGTGACACTCACGCTAGAAAAAAAGCCACCTTTTTGTTAATTGTGTGATTATATGAAAATCATATTAAGTGACACATATCAATTCATATTGTGGAAGAAGCCACATTCCTGTGAAATTTATGAATATTTTTTTCTGCAAAATACTGTTTACTGAGACATGAGAACACACACTGTGGAAACAATTGCACTTTAAGGGAAAAAATAAGTTAAGGGAGAAATCAACATAAAAAATACCTTAGTGTTGACTGAAAAAAATTTGAATAAAAAAACGGAAAAGAATGAAAACCAACACTGGAGAAAAGCCACATTCTTGTGAAGTTTGTGGATATTCTTGTTTTCATAAATCAAAGTTACTGAGACACATGAGAACTCACACTGGAGAAAAGCCATATTCTTGTGAATTGTGTGGATATTCTTTTTCATTAAAATCATCTTTAATGAGACATATAAAAACTCATACGCTGGAAAAGCCATATTCTTGTAAAGTGTGCACATATACAAGTTCTCGAAAATCAGACCTAGTGAGGCATATGAGAACTCACACCGGGGTAAAGCCACATTCCTGTGAAGTGTGTGGATATTCTTGTTCTCAAAAATCAACATTAGTGACACATATGAAAACTCACACTGGGGAAAGACCACATTCTTGTGAAGTATGTGGATATTCTTGTTCTCAAAAATCAGCATTAGTGACACATATGAAAACTCACACTGGAGAAAAGCCGCATTCGTGCAAAGTGTGCGGATATTCTTGTTCTAGAAAATCAGACTTAGTGATACATATAAGAACTCACACTGGGGAGAAGCCACATTCTTGTGAAGTGTGTGGATATTCTTGTTCTAAAAAGTCATCTCTAGTGACACATATGAGAACTCACACAGGAGAAAAGCCACATTTTTGTGAAATGTGTAGATATTCTTGTTCTCAGAAATCAGACTTAGTGAACCACATGAGAACTCATACTGGGGAAAAACCACATTCTTGTGAAGTGTGTGGATATTCCTTTTGTCGAAAATCAAATTTAGTGATACATATGAGATCTCACACTGGGGAAAAGCCATATGTTTGCAGTTATTGTAGATATTCTTGTTCTCAGAAATCAGACTTATGGAAACATATGAGAACTCACACTGATGGAAAGCGACAATAAGGCAACATATATGGGGATTATTGCTTTCAAAAATCATGTTTAGTGAAACAAATGAAGCTCACATTGGTGAAAAGATATATTCTTGCACGATTTTTAAATATTCTTGTTCTTTTAATAAAGTTTATTAATACGTATGAAAAACACACAATCAATAAATGCCATATTCTTGCCAAACATGTGTGTAGTGTTATTGTAATAATTCCCATTTATTCAGATGAGAAATGGAAGCTTGACAGTATTACATAAAACATTAAAAAGACTCATGGTTGATGAAACTATTCTAAATGAATATTGTCATAATCAAGCAAAGAGGAAGTATAGATTTGTTTAAAAACAACATAGGCTAGAAAGTATAAACAATTTACCAATAGTTTTAAAAGCAAATGGACTTATACCAATCCATGGAAATACCTAGACACAATCTTGAAAGACTAAACTATTGCAAAAAACAGATACAAGTTTTAAAAGCGGCAATGTCTAAACTTTAAAAACCCACTGGTATATTTTAATTGTAATAACATTAAATGCTAGCACTTGATTGTATGTAACGAATCTAAAATAAAAAGCCAATAATTGTCCAATGTTTTAATATTGCTATTCTTGTAAATAAAGTCTTGCGAAAAGAACTTATAATTGACTTAGAAAACATGTGTGTACCATGAAAAGAATGGTGTCTCTGTCAAATACACCATGTTTATCAAGCCATGTAAACAAAGTAAGCATGCAGCAGTACATCAAAAGTTCAACTGTTATGACCACCGAGAATGTCTGACCAACAAATCTCAATCACAAAGCTTGCTTAAATCTATGGGGACTTCATACTGAAAAACACTGCCGAGGTATATGATTAACCAATAACACAGATTGCAAAAAGAAAACTACCAAAATAAACAGAAATCGAAGTAGACACTAGAAAACAAGGATGAAAAAAACATATGTAAAGTTCCTATAGGATCTCAACCAGGAGTATATAGACAATGGATCCAAAGTGGGAAACTTTCATTTGATAAGTAAAGACTCATTGTAGGCAGTAAAAAAGGCTGACCTACAAATGGATTTTTAATAAAATAGCTGACCTACCAGCAAATGGGCAGTGCCTGTTCCTTAGCAGACATCTTAACTGTAATCTTTGAAAGTATATACAATTCTCTGGACAAAGCAGGGGAAAATAGAGCAGTAGCCTTCGATATATTTAAGGTTGTGACAGGGTTTGTTATGATGGTCTTCTAAGGAAAATCAGATCATATGGTATCACTGGTAGAATACATAATATAATTTAATCCTTCTTAAGTAAGAAAATCCAGGCTTTCTTAGACAATCGTACATCTAAACAATATGATATAAATGCTGGAGTACCTCAGGAGTCTATCCTCGGGCCTTTATTATTCCTGATATTCATAAATTACCTCCCTGATAAAATTGTTTCTGAGATAGGTATATTTGCTGATGACACCACTCTTTATCACAGGCACAGGGGAAAACCAATGACTACATATCTAAAGGAAATGGCAGAAAGACTAGATGAAGACCTCCAATCTTTAGTGGAATGGGGACAAAAATGGATGGCCACATTCACTGCTGCCAAGAGTAAATTTGTTTCCTTTAATAATTACAAGAAACCTTCAACACCACATACAGCAATGGCCAAAAACACAATACTTGAAAGTACTGCCTTCTTACTCCTCTGCCTAACATTCACAGGGAACATGAACTAGAATATATATTGAGAACATTGCCAAGGCTGCTGCAAAGAAGGTGGGCTCTCTTTATTATGAGAGAAAGCTACTTACACCTGAAAGTATCCTGTACCTCGATTTGTCTCTCACTCCTGGGCAGTGTTCAAAAGAGAGTTGCAAACCTGATAGGTCCTGAACTGTCATCTCGGCTTCAGCCTCTGTCCCATCGATGAAATGTTGCACCCCTCTGTCTGTTATACAAGTATTTTAATGGTGAGTGCTCTGACACACTACAAGCACTTGTACCCCCTCAACGAAAATACCTCCAGCAAACCCGGCAAGCAACTAAATCCCATCCTTACACAGTAGAGGTCCCTAGGTGTAAGAAAGCCTTTTACCCCAATAGTTTATTTCCCAGAACTGCTAGACTTTGGAACCCCCTTCCGTGATTCTGCTTTCCCAACTGTACTGATATGCAGAAGTTCAAGTGTAATTTGAACAAACATCTTTCTACTCATCTCCCTTCGTAATATCCCTGCAACTTATGTTCTCGATAGTAGCCCCTACTTCAAAGTGAAAATCTAATAGAATGAAAAAAATTGATAGATTATAAGAATATCTACATATATTTTTCCTTACTTGGTTTATTTTTTTTGTGTGTGGAGAGATGCAGCTCGACACATGGTCGAACATATGGGAACATGAACCACCACTGATAACATCAAATAGAAAGGCAACAGTGTTCTATTACAAAGGCATACAAGTGGGCAGATACATAAAAGACAAGGATATCAAACCAGATATTGTAATATGGAACAAGCTCGAAAGAACTGTACTCATTATTGGTTTGGTCAGTTTTTTTACGGCATATCAATCCTTTTCAGGTTATTTAATGCCGAATCCAAAACATTTACTAGAATATATTTTTTGTTTTCCAGTCGGTTTCTATTTAGCACATAGTTGGGACCCTTACAGGTACTACCAACCTGTTTCAACATCACTTACTTCGTCCAAACGAGCAATAAATAAAAAAGCGACACAACCTGCACCTCGATAGCAAATACAAATCTCCTGTCTTACTAAAATATCTTGAGGGTAGCTTAAAAGAGAACAAGCAGGAGACAGCATGAAGTTTTCGCATCAACAACCAGTAGTTGATCAACAACCAGTAGTTGATCAACTACCAGTAGTTGATCAACAACCAGCAGTTGATCAACTACCAGTAGTTGATCAACAACCAGTAGTTGATCAACAACCAGCAGTTGATCAACAACCAGTTTTTGATCAACAACCAGTTGTTGATCGACAACCAGTTGTCGATCAACAACAAGCTGTTGATTAACAACCAGTACTTGATTAACACGATCATCACTGAAGGTTTTAGAAAGCGGGAGAGTTTTTTTTTAATTTCGAGTATTTCTAAACGATTTTGATGACATCACAAAAGAAAATTTAACATGGATTTGATTCTTATTTAGCATCCAAATTTTACGAATTTACAAGAAAAGCATTTATAAACCCCATCTTGCATATTTTCCTAACCTCTCGTAGATTACCACTACTTTCGATTATTACAAAACCGTTAGACGATCTTATCAGATTGGACACGAGTAAGATTCATATTTCTCATCCAAACATAATAAATTTTATTAGTGAAGCGTTTCTAAGCTCGTTGAAAGATGGAATAAAATTAGAAAGAGTAAATGCCGTTATTGTTATGAATAAAGATTTTCAAAAACAGTTTTTTTATTTTCAAGAAGGAATTGTAAATATGCAAAAACTTTTGCACCGACTTTATTGTATAGTTTTGGCTTTAGGCAGGCCGAGCAAATCTTAAATCGTAATAGACGTTGCAAACATTTAATGGATGGAATTTGGGGGGGGGCTTCATATTACGAACAAAAATGACATATTTTTCAGTCGCTGAAATACACATCTTTCAGTATTCTTAAGAACTTCACTTCTATTTTGTTTATATTTTCTAGATATGTTTTACCCCCCCCCCAAATAGCGAGAAATTGTCATCTTATAGATAAAACTCTTTTAGTTTCCGTTTTATATATTATGGATTTAACCCTCGTGCTTTTATCATAAAATAATTAGATTATGATAGCGAAAGTTCAACGAGTGCAGTCGAAGTGATTTATTATTGGAATAATAACCAATGAGAATTCACACTAAGTAAAAATAACAAGTATCTTACACGATCTTAGGTATAACTATAAGTTAGGAAAACAAGCGTTAAATGCTAAAACCAAGAATAACGTATAAAATGTAAAATTTGAGTCGATTGTAGTATCTCAAAATTAGAAATAGACTACATCTTGATCTTCTGGCTAAAGAAACTCATGTACGTCTGCAGAAAATTTAAAGGCTGTTTCATTAGCAACAACGAGTGAAATGTTACACTTTAAAACTATACAGTGAATTCTACTGTCTCACCTCCTAAAACTGTTGACCCCCGGGCAGTAGCAGGTTGCCGAAGTGAAGCGAAAGAATGCTACAATTGTCAAATGCTATTCAATATGAAATATTTTGATGGAGAAGAATGTTAAAAAATTAAGCAGTTGAAATTCAGTTAAGAAAAATAAAAAAGAACGTTGCATTGAAAGTCATTAAAATAAAATTGTTACAAAGATAGTTTTACTCTTTACAAAAACAATTTGATACCGGGTTAGGGTTACAATATGATAACGGGTTGGTAACAAAAGAGAATAAACAAAGAACGAGTTCTCATATAGTCATCTAGTCATTGAGTAAGTCATTCAGAGTAGGAAAAATCAATCTTAGTTGGCCTGCGAACGTGGATAGATATTTTGTCTACGATTCTTTAAAGCAGATTGACCAATTTTTTAAAAAATTATTACTAATTTATTTTTCCCTACTTTTAAATGGTACAGAAGTTTATATTGATAATATTAACTTGTAATAAGGTTACATCGTTTTACATATAGAGGGGTTAATTCTGTGGTGAAATTTGGAGGTGCCTAGTGTTCCTTGTACAGTATTGCCGGGAGAGAAATTGGCTTTTGAATAAATGCTCGATTTAAGCATTGATTATATTAATTACCAACATATTTTTTACATTGAACAAGAGCAATGTCCACATTCGAAAAGGAATCTTCTGAATCGAAGGCTTATTTTCTTGCAGTCGGAGCCAATCAATCTGCTATTCCAAAATACTGAATAAATGCTCGAGTGCTTACAACTTACAATACCACAAAGAAAAGATAATTTGTACTTACATCTTACTATTTACTATTTTTTCTAATAATAAAACATGGCAACGATTCATTGTTGAAATTTTATATCTGACTACTGGACATTTTAAGTCAAATGTAGTAATGTAACTGGACTATCTGTTCTAACCGAGAATGATATTATAACTTTTCACTTCATCATAGAGCCAATAATGCCAACAAGAAGAGTCAGGTGTGTGTTTTTCGTGAATTACCCCAAGCTTTATTCTCGAATGCCAAATATTAGGCAAAATGCTGATTAAAACAAAAAAATATAAGGAATCTAAACATTGATTGCATTAATGAATAAAAATCATACGATAATGTGCCTCACTCGTGTCTATTGCATTAAAATTTTGTTAGCAATAAATCTGCCACTCACTTAATGCGAACGGCCTTAGCAATGACCAGTGACATGACCAGGACAAATATAAGTACCTTGGAGTTAAGAGGATACAACTCGTGAGTATCGCAATGTGAGAGATAATATCAAGGGAGAATATATCATTATATATTATTCCGATACTTCCGTTCAGTCTCGAAAGACAAAGGACACCCCCTGTAGGGGCAGCTGCGCGTGTAATTATGTAGCAAAAGTTGTGCAACCTCCAACCACACCTCTCCTGAATCGGCACTGCTTGAGTACTGTGGCAAGGTAAGTCCATGATGACTGGAAACAATGCCGAGATAAGCAGAGAGCATATACAGCACCTAGAAGTCCCAAATGGTCACCATTCTGGTAGTGGCCAGGCTCATCGTTGCTTATCTCCGGTGATTTGATGGGAATCGGTATGTCAAACGTGATTATGCCGTATTATTATTATTATTATTATTATTATTATTATTATTATTATTATTATTATTATTTTTATTATTATTATTTTTATTATTATTATTATTATTTTTATCATTATTATTATTTTTATAATTATTATTATTATTATTTTTATTATTATTATTATTATTATTATCATTATTATTATTATTATTTTTATTATTATTATTATTTTTATTATTATTATTTTTATTATTATTATTATTATTTTTATTATTATTATTATTATTATTATTATTATTCGTAGTAGTAGTATATTATATATTATAACAAGCGCATTAATCTAATTCCCACATGAGAAATATTAAAATAACTGCCACCAATCAACAGACAAAAGTTGTCTTATAGATGTTACATTATTGATTGACCACCTGGCTACATCAAAAACATAACCACAAGCAATCAGAAAATACTGTTCATACATTATGTACATATTTAACAAGGTTGTTTTTGCATAAAAGAATTCTTGCTTATCTCATCGAAAATCAGTTGTTACAGAGGGACCTTATGTTTGTAAATGATTTGAAAAGAAATTAAACTTGCAAGAAAGTAATATAATTGTTGTGATTGGGGAAACAGTTCTAATAAAAATAATGCAAGCAGGCAGAATTGTGGCAAATTACAGTAGCAAAATTTTTTGTAGATATACTATATTATATGTAGTGTGTCGTTGCCTTTTCCGTTAATAAATTACCACGTGATAATATATTTCATATACGGCATGCTCACGTTTAATATACGTTCATATACGGCATAATCACCTTTGACACACCGGTTCCCGTTAGATCACCGAAGTTAAGCAATGATGAACCTGGTCAGTATCAGATGAGTGACCATTTGGGACTTCCACATGCTGTATGTGCTCTCCACTTATCTCGGCATTGTTTCCAGTCGTCGTGGACTTATTCTTGACACTGGACTCAAGCAGTGCCGATTCAGGAGAGGTGTAATTGAAGATTGCACAACTCTTTCCTCACAATTATGTGCGTAGCTGTCCCTACAGGGGGTATCCTTTGTTTTTCGAGACTGAACGGAGGCATCGGAACATATTTAAGAGAAACTCTATCATGAAAGAAAAAAATATTTTTAGTTATTGTTTGATCTGCTGGAGACAACCTTATGAGACACAAATGGTCAGCGATTTATTAAATTTTTACATTGTTTGCTTCTTCATCTTTTCATGTATTCGGGATCAGCTCTGAAAAGTGAATATAAAATTATTAAAGTCAAGCTAATGACGTAACCTCAACTAGTATTGATGTCATTAACTTAACAATTAAAATTTGTTAATAAGTGATATTGTTGATTTGGGATTTAGAGTATTTTTGTAAAACATATTCAACACATACTATCGAACATCCTTTCCTTCAACCATTAAAATTTGTAACCTTACTTAAAACAATTAAATCCTAAGCAGATATATTGCATAAATTTTAGAAAGAACATATTCTTTTCACTATGTGATGGTGTTAAAGCATTGTAAAGCTATGTGAACTGAATGTTTTCATGACAAATATCACGCATATATTGAAGTTTCTAGCTTTCCATAATCGGTATTTGTACAATTTCTTGTCTACAACAATTGTAATATCTCGATATTTACTAGCGTCAACCTCATTAAACGTTTGAAGCGTTTGGTGCAATTTAATTTGCTTAATTTGCGAGTTAAGTTTTCAACTATTTTCAGTTGACTAACGTTAACAGATAAGTAATACAATTATTTTATTCACGTATTATTTCTTGTTATTCATTCAATGTTAACAATTATTGATAAATAATATTTCTTTTTTGAAAAATATGTTAACAATTAAGTGTGAATATAAAGCAATAATAAGAATTTTCTTTGTATTAGAAATTTTATTGTGTCAGTAATTGTATTCCATGTACAGTAAGATAAGATTAAAAATTCCCAAAATATCAAACCATACGCTTTTGTATCAGATTAAAAGTTGACCATTTTATGACTACGAAAAATATGCTATGAATGATAGGGAGTTGATTATTGTCACAAGGAAATTAATCGCTTAGATAGTACAAGAAAAAAGAAGTAAGCGTTGAAATTTATTAGAAAAATTTCGTACATACTATAATATTAGATTTTGTACAATTATTGGAATTTAAACTTTTAATTTGCGTGTGTTTTCTTCTTAGTAAACGATTAAACATTAAATGTCTAACACTGAACACAGATGGCAACGCTAAAGGTTCCCTGTTATAAATATTTTACTTTAATCAAATACTATATTTTAAAAAGAAATTACATTTATGAAAAGCTTTGAAAATAGACACACTTCATCTTCTCACGGTAAAACTTTCTGATTTGAATAAAGTACTTGTAAAAATTCAGTTTTAAATTTCACTTTTCTAGATAGTCAAGCTTGAATCCTTAGGGTGACACTCAAAATACAATAGCGAATTACTGAGAACTTCTACTCAATCATGGGTAATAGAATGTGGATTAAATACCATCAGAACGAATTGTCTTATTCATTCTCCATTCACCAAATGGCAATGCAATAGCCTCGGTATTCTGCACCTACTGATAGGACAGCCTATATAATCATACCCAAGATGATGTAATTGGCTTTAATACATATAGAACAGCCTATTAATGAACTTAAAACTTTGAAGAATCGAGTTTTTTTTTAATGAAAAATGTACAATTCAAGTGAAAAAGTTTTATATAAAAACATGTTAAAATATTGCGAATATGTACAATAGGTTAACTAAAAAAATGCTAAATTGTGGGGAAAATAGAAACGAACATACAAACGGCCTACCTGTAAAGCGCCCAGGTATTCTTGTCATGCGCGTTGGACAGGAAAAAGAGACACTAAGATGGCACCTGCGATATTTAACAGAAATGGTCTCATGTGATCTCGAAATTGGAAGAGTGAGGCAGTTTTTTTCGCCATACAGACGGTTACTCAGTGCAATGAAACGAGTGAAGGAGGTCCCGGTTCTACAGATTGTAAAGAGGTGACGTTAAAACAGAGGAGTACTCAGTGCCTTGGAACGAGTGAAGGAGGTTACATTTCTACATATAGACGTAAGGTTACTTAATATTGATAGTGTGTATTTTGAAGGAATAATATCTAATGAATAAAAGGCATCAAGTAACATATCGCCTGCAAACTAGAATGCTATTTGTATAAATGCCAATGAAAATTGTATAATACAGCGCATTTTTGTTTTAATGGTTGGTTTTAATTCATCGATTTGACAACGATATTTTAGAGAATGCATTCTCTGGTTACTTTGCAGACACTCAAAGAATTATGTTTTTCAAATTCTACTAAAAGTAACATATACTTTTTATATTCTGCGGAAGGGCTATATTCGATTGAAGTAGCTGAGTGAATCTGGCTACTAATTTGAATAATTATCTTGTAACACCTTACTTATCCGGTGCTATATCATATATCTTTACCTCTCGACATCTGAGCGAGGTGACTCTACCTATCTACCATTATAGCTTAATTAGCCAATCATATTGTTGCAAGGAATAATCCAGATTTTTTAATAATCGTTACATCACATTTCTTAGAGTGATCATCAGGTTTGGGATGGTTTATGTTTCGATAAATGATTGATATCTTATGGTCTGCAACAATTTGATATAAAATCTGTGAAATTTAATTCGTTTTTAAAACAAATCACAGTTGTACAATAAGTGATATTTGATCATTACAATCAGGAGAGCAGAGATCATATATTGGTGCCAGGATAATATAACCTTCGTGTGACGACTTTACCTCCTTCGGTTAAGATGAAACATGAGGCTGGCCACACCGTTATGGAGTATGCAAGTACCTCCACTGGATCATCTGTAAAAAATTAAACATCCAGTGTAGCAACAAGTCCTGGGAACATCAACCTGAAAAAACAGTTGGAAATGATTTATATACCATACATTACGACCATGTAATCCCTACAGCCACCTACCTTGAAACTGCTGCTGTGAAACCTGACATAGTTATATGGAATAAGTCAGAGAGAGTTGCAACCTTGATTGAAGTGAGTGTTCCTAATGATGGCGGTCTTAACAGAGCTGAAAGAGAGAAACAGACCAAATACCAAGGTCTCATGTATGATATGAAAAGAAACTGGAACCTAAAGGGGATATCGATCATACCAGTTATCATAGGTGCCACAGGACTTATGAAGAAGAACCTGAAGTCCTACCTAACTAATATTCCTGGTGAACCAAGTGCAAAAGAGATTAAGACAATTGCACTTAAGGGAACAGCGAGGATACTAAAAAGAGCTCTCGGTTGGTTTCAATAAAAAGCGGGGCAATGTTGGCAGCTGGTTTGGCTGCCCCATACCCGGCATTACAATCTTCAAAGGAAGAAAAATAAAAAATATTACAAGAAACTATTTTTTAAAGTTCATTTAGTATGGATTTTTCCCTTTTGTGTCGAGTCTCTGTCGCAAACATCAATAAAACAACGAGGCACATGATGTGTAGTCCAAGGTGGTTAGGACCTTCACCAAAAATCTACAACGCTGCTCCCGTTGCTTTGGAGAGATAGGGTTGATATAACGTTAGCTGCAATAATTAATAATCTTTTTCATCCTTATTCCTTTGCTGAAAAAAAAAAGAATATTCAACTTGGTTGTTCTTTTTTTTTTTAAAGCTTTCTTGTAAATATAAACAATAATAATAACTGACGCTGGTTGTAGTTTTCGTATAATTAATTCTCAACAGAGAAAAATAAAATGTTTTAATATATACAGTTTTTTTCACAGAAGTATTGACTTAGAAGAAATAAATGTCGTTTGCAAGTTTTCTCTTTCTGGTGATTACACAGTCGACGATCAGGGTATCAATCAATTTTTTCAATAACCGATTCTTGCTTTCAATCGGTCAATGACGAGTGATTATCGATCGACGTTGTGGGGAGTTGTAGACAGTTTTCTCCAGCTTGACTCACTCATAACTCTCTGCAAAAAACTCTAAAAATTTAATTTTTTCTGCTTGCTTAAGTTCACATGGGTGAGGTTGGTAGGACCACGCCGAGCGTCCCAGCCAAGCAATCAACATACCTTTGTTCGTTTTGATTGGATAACCAGTTACCTCTCCTTCACATCCAGATCAGGTAATTTTCCTTTAAGAATGGTTCAAGTGTCGATAACCGTTCCATGACCCAGGAACTTATACTGACCCTAGGGGTCAGCCGAGATCCAAACATCTACTAATATCTCCAAATAATCATATTTCATAGATGTATTGTTTCATATTTTCGACTTTGGTTTTCCCTTTACAGTGGGAATGTAATGGAAATGTATTTTACATCGGCGGCCACGCCATCTCCCCTTCCAACTGGCAGGGTGATCCAGTGTTTTTCAAGCCTGCCATTAAAATAAAAAAAAGGTCTAATTCCTTTTTTGCTGCCCCCATTTCGGGGTAATTTTCAACCATAGCTCAAAGTTAGCTCTCTGTAACCTCTTCCTGCGATAATACCGTGGCTGGTTGAGTCACATTCGCTCCCTTTAGAAAGTCTTGGAGCAGTTTCCAGGAAGACAGGACCGGGTAGGTCGCCAAATTCCGTTGTGTTACGTTTTTTTTTTCAATTAAATCAGACACGATTTATTTTTATTCATCGTCCAATTTCTGACGTCACTGTGTTTCCTCTAGTTGCACACTTTACACATTGTTGTATAATCTGAAAAGACGGAATTTTTTACTACACCACCGGACATTTTTTTCACGATTCTGCACAGATAAAACACACGACAAATTAACGTGGAAAAGATAAATTACATGAGACGGCAATCTGACTTGAGCAAAATATATATAAAACACGAAGATCTAAGTACCAGGAGAGCAGCGATTAATGATCAACCATCGTCATCTAAGAGGAGGAAATAATGCCTGGAATGATGCAACTCATGTGACTTAGCCAAACTATACCTTTTTTCCAACAATCAAACCTGCATTAAACTGACCGTAGTAATGATAATGCTAAACGTGGTTGCTACAAGTTCATAAACATGACAGTTTTGAGTACACAAACTAAGAACAGGTACTACACTTTAACTTGAACTCAGTGTCAAAAGATTTTTTACACGCTATTTATTGACCGTGAAAACCTTAAAAGTTAAACAAAGAAGAAACCTAAACAAGTGGCTTTTATAAGTTTACGATTCTGCAAAGATATCCCCCCTCTAAATAAGCTTCCCAGTGACCTGCAATATGGTTTCCATTCTGCAAGATCTACAGCAAATGTACTAACTGTTGTATCACACAAGATTAGTAAACATCTGGACAAGGGCTTTGTTTCTCGAGCAATAGCTCTTTACATATCAAATGCTTTTTTTTTCGAGTATGGCACAAAAGTCTGCTTCACAAAATAGAATAGCTTGAAATGTCCTCTTTCTCTCTGATAGGCTTATGAGTAGATGTTATTGGACAGAAATCAGAAACTCATGGTATTAACGCTGGCGTCCCTCAAGATTCCATCCTGGGCCTTCTTCCTGATCCTCATTAATGATGTTCCAAATCTCATTCTTAGATCATTCGTAGACATTTATGCAGACGACACCACACTCTGTGGCAACACTTCAAAGGCCAGCAATGACCAATATTATTCTTATTTTCTCTCTTCAGATTTTGGGCACGTGGTGCAATGGGGAAAATGTGACTGGTTAATTCTAATACATCGAAAACCAAGCTTTTCTCCTTTCACCATGATTGCTCTCACTCCCATCACTCCCCAACTGAAATGAATGGCTCTTCTTTTGAGATAGCTTTATGTCTTGACAAGCTTCCGGGATTGACCTTTACTCCCGATCTGAAATGGAACACATACATCGAATTCGTTACGCTGGAAAATGGTTGCATCATTTTACCGTGCCAGTAGGTATCTCACTGCTGATGCAATCCTCTATCTATATAAGAATCAGGTTCGCCTTAAAATAGAGTACTGTTTCAACATCTGGACAGATGCTCGACCCGCCTTATCAAGCCTTCATAGATTTAAAACCGGCTTCACAACCTAGTAGTTAATGTCAGTTTCTCTTCCCCGTAACCTCTTTCCTACAGAAGAGACATTGCGAGACTATTTCTGTTCTATTGTTATTGTCAGGTCAATTGCTCGACTGACTTTCGATCTATGGTAAGTTCCCCCTTGCCAAACTTTTACAAAAAAACACTCGTCTATATAGGATTTCCCCAACTCTCTACCCATGTCTACATCTAAATGCATATTCCATAAACAAGGCTGTTTTCACAGAATTTCCCGCCTGTGGAACACTGTTCAGCTGGCCTGCTTCCCGGTTAAATACAACATGGTAGCCTTCAAATCCAATGTAAACAAGTTCTTGTTGAACCGTCCCCATAAATAATCAAATTCTACAATATTTTTTAAATATTATGGGGGGGGGGATATAGTCTATTTAATAAAAACAATATCTCCTTCAAGAACGATCATAAAATGGGTTTTCAATCGATATTTATTCAATAAGGGACCAGTTTTCCTACCTAGCGAAAGGGGACGAGTTTTCCCGAGACGAGTTTTCCGGAGACGAGTTTTCCCGAGACGAGTTTTCCCGGGACGAGTTTTCCGGGCACCGACAAAACATCTACTTAATTGAAAAGGGCATTCTGACCTAAAAGAAATGAGTACGACGCACATGTTGACATTATCGAGTAAGGACGCCTCAGCTATTGGAAATTAGCTACTTCCCTTTCAAAGACGGAGTAAATGCTTGGGGGGGGGGCGGGATGCAACCCATGACACGTAAAGACTACATTTATCTCGCCAGACTTATGATTATGCGAAACATATCATATAGGAATTGAGTTAATTTTTAATTTTTATTTTTATTTCGGACTGTTAGTCTCATCTTTTTATTGGATTGTTTATTCACAACGTTTCGGCCAACTAATTCCTCTGGCCTTCCTTCGTCAGGTGGTAACCGCGACGGATAGGAACTTCGAATCTCCTAACTGCATTCTCAGCCATCACTGCCATCCGTAGTTGTTGTCGTCTCACCACATTTTTTGGCCAATTAACCTCTGGCACGCCTTGGGTGGGATTGAAACCGCTATCTTCAGACAATGCTCATCTGGAACCGTAAAAAATAATAAAAAGATGAGACTAATAGTCCGAAATAAAAATAAGAAATAATATATATAATGCTCATCTCAAAAATGAATTCCAATTAAGGAATAATATATAGGAATTGAGTTGTTTACGTCGTAAGTCTAATCGAATCGGATTTGATTACACAATTCCTTCCTCTTATTTAAGTTGTTTATGTGAAATATGTTTATATTAAACGGTGACAGAAGTCCGGGACCTCTTGCACCTTAAGGAAACTAAAATATGAAGAACAAAAATGGAACAGAAGTCGTCTTACGCCGGTTGAAAGAATGCCATTTTATTGGATAGCGAAATATTTACGTCATTTAATAAATAAAATGGAATAATGAAATTGACAATATTAGGAAACAGATTTAAAAAAATAATAAATGATTTTTATTAACGCAGGGATTTTTAAAGTAATTTTTTAAACAATTTTTAAACGTAATTTTATAAAATAAAATGACACACATCGATCGAATTGTGTTACTTAAATATGACTAATTTTTTAAAAATTCTTTTACAATATTATTTGTTTATAATAATTATTAAATATTTAGTAATTAAATGTTTTTACAGTAATTTCAATTATTAAATTCTATCCATATTTTATCGTAATAACAGCTATTCAACTTTTTTAAAAGTTAAAAGTAAAATAGTTCACAAGACGATCGAATTGTTACTTAAATGACTTTAACTCTTTAAAAATTCTTTTACATTAATTATTTTATACTATTTTTAAATACTTATTAAATTCTTTTACAATAATTTCAATTTTTAAATTCTATCTTAACTTTTTAAAAATTAGAAAATGCTTTTACAATATTATCTTTATACTATTAATTATTAAATACTTAGTAATCAAATTCTTTTACAATAATTTCAATTTTTAAATTTTATCAATATTTTATAGTAATGACGTCCATATTTCGCTATCCAATCAAATGAGATTCTTCTAATCGGTGTAATACGACTTCGTCCCTTTTTTAAATTTATTTAATTTTTTTTCTATTCAATTTTCACCCCAAACTAGGCACCGTACCACTTTGAAGCAGGGGGCTACTATCAGGGACTTAATTTGCAGGAGCATTACGAAGGAAGATGAGTAGAAAGATGTTTGTTAACATTACACTTGAACTTTTGCATATCAGTACAGTTGGGAAAGCCGAATCCCGGAAGAGAGTTCTAAAGACCTGCAGTTCTGGGGAAGAAACTATAGGAGTAAAAGGCTTTCTTGCACCTAGGGATCTCTACTGTAAAGGGATGAGACTTACTAGCTTGTCGGGTTTGTCAGGGGTAGTTACGTCGAGGAGGTACAAGTGTTTGCAGTTCGTCAGAGCATTCACCATTAAAGTATTTGTAGAACAGGCAGAGGGATGCAACATCTCAACGATGGGACAGAGGCTGACGCTTAGATGACAGTTCAGGACCTATCAGGTCGGTTATTCTCTTTTGAACCCTGTCCAAGAGCGAGATACAAGCAGCAGATGCACCAGCCCAGATTTGACAACAGTACTCCATACATGGGCGAATGGTGGCCTTATAGAGGTACAGGATACTTTCAGGCGTAAGTAGTTTTCTAGCACGGTAGAGGGAGCCAACCTTGCTTGCAGCAGCCTTGGCAATGCTCTCAATGTATCTATTCGAGTTCATATTCCCTGTAAACGTTAGGCCGAGGAGTTTAAAAGATGTACTTTCAGGTAATGTGTTCTTGGTCATTGCTATTGGTGGTAGAGAAGATTTCTTGTAGTTATTGAAGGAAACAAGCTTAGTCTTAGCAGCATTGAATGTGACCATCCATTTTTGTCCCCATTCCACTAGAGATTGGAGGTCATCCTCTAGTGTTTCTGCCATTTCCTTGGATATGTGTTCATTTGTTTTCCCCTCATATCTGTTATAGAGAGTGGTGTCATCGGCAAATATACCAATCTCCGATACAATTTTATCAGGGAGGTCATTTATGAATATCAGGAATAATAGAGGTCCACGGATAGACCCGTGAGGCACTCCCGCATTTATGTCATATTATTTAGATGTACGACCGTGGAAGACAACTTTGATTTTTCTCTTACTTAAGAACGATTTAATTACATTATGAATTCTTCCAGTGATTCCATATGATCTAATTTTCCTTAGAAGACCATCGTGACAAACCCTGTCAAAAGTCTTAGATATATCAAAGGCTACCGCTCTACCCTCCCCTGTTTTGTCCAATGAACGGTATATACGTTCAGAAACTACAGTTAAGATATCTGCTGTTGAACGGGCTTGCCTGAATCCATATTATTTGTCAGTCAGTAGTTTAGCAGCTGTTAGATGCTGGGCTGGACTAGGGCTTGACTAACTAAGGACTCAAATATTTTTCCTTCATATTTTAGTTTCCTTAAAGTGCAAGAGGGCCGAAGTCCGACTATTCCAATACACAATGACATCTTCAGTCTTAAAAACAAAAACAAAAAAAAACTGTTTTTTGTATCTACCATCTAATCTTGATAGGAAAACAAGACAAGAGACTTAACAAATGAACGGACATTTTTACACGAGGAACGAAATAATGATTGCACCGTATAACGCTGACCTAAATTCATTGTTCTAAAAGTTTATTTTCTCTTGAACTAATTTCACGTGTAAATCGTGTTTTCCATCTTTTAATTTTGATTTTTTTATATGTTCATATATTTTATTTCTTAATTAATTGGACACACAAAACAAAGGTTTTATCAATTTACTAAAGAAATCCTAACAAACAAAACAAATTTTCTGTTTTGAACAAAAAAGGAAAAACGAATTCATCCCGATTTTTCTTCCGTATTGAATTCCAGTAACGAAAGGTAAGTTATTATTTTCTTTACTTTTTAAAAATTTACATCCAATCACTTTTTAAATAATGTGAAACACTGAAATAAGTTTTTTTAAAAAATCGGCAGATTTGCCGTTTAATTGTGCACATAGCCTCGAATCCTGTTATAAAAAAAAAAAAGGGGGGGCACGTTGCGTCAACACTGGTGGAAATAGAAGTTTGTGTATATTTACGTGATTATTGAAATTGTAATTCGATGAATAATATTTAATTAAAATTAACCACGTCGTTTAACAAATAAAAAAGAGAAATAATGCAAAATTAAGTTTTAAAATGATTAAATGTGTTTTAATTTATAATTTAAAAATAAAAACATTAAACTAGGCACCGCCAAAACTGGGGGGTGGGGGCAGGTAAGTACTTTTTGACGGACCGTCTTTTTAAAAATCTCCCCAAAATCTGGTAATTATCCAATCAATGCGAAATTTTCATAGATTATTAAGAGAAGAATGAACTTTATAACAGTGTACTTATTTTTCATAAACGATATTTATATATATATTTTTGCTTACCAAACCCCCCTTGTTTTTTTGGGGGGGGGGGTACCGAATATGCTTAAAATAATCATCTGAAACTGAACAAAACATATTCCGTTGTTGTAAGGAACATGATTATAGATAAAAAAATTGTTTACATACCTTATTTTGACGTCTGAATATCAGAACTTTGATTGTGTTTAATTATTCCGCTTTTGACTTTTGGAGTGTGAAATTCGGTGAATATGTTAAGTAAAATAATTAATTTAAGTTAAGCAAAAAAACATTTTTTTTTTAAATATTCATACGAAAAAAAGCCTTTTAAAATCTTTGATAAATAAATTAATATTTTTTTTAGCGAGCCGAATAATGCATGACCATTATTAAACAGGGAATGTTTTGAAGAATTGATACAAAAAAAATCGATAAATATTGTGCCCTTTGCGTTAAAAATATCAGTTTTTCGATCCCGTTTGATAACGTTTGCCGCCTTTCGACTACGGTGGACCATACACACTGAAATAATTTTGTGGGATCTCTGTGACTGCCAAAACCGGTGCAAGCGTGAATCAGTACAGTAGTACCCAATTGTGGTTGGTCACACTCACATAGAAACGAGACGCTTCTCTTTTCATTGCGAGACAAAATTGTGGATGCTAAATAAAAATTTATTATTATTTTTATTATTACACGTGTTTATTTTTATTTTACCGAAACTATAGCGGACATTTGTTCGTCCGTTTGCCATAAACGAAACTTTACAGTGAAAAATTAATTTTAAACTAGAAACAGTACTTTTTTTATACTGCGAAAAATATGCACCGTAAAAAAAAATCGTTAAACCTTCTTCATTGAATTATTAGGTGAAAGTGCAGAATAGTTGAACACCCCCCATGTTAAGAATGGCTTTCTAAATAAAGTTATTATTTTAGTATGGCCCGTACACTTGAAGCCTCAGGGTTGCTTATGTAGTTTAGTTTAATTTTTATTCTGCTTTAAATCCCCCCCCCCATTTAGGGGAGTCTGAACCCCTACACACATACACATTAAAGACCAAACTCATCAAAACGGTTACCAATCTGGTACTGGCCAGCCTCGGGGTTGCTTATGTAGTCAAAAAACCCTACAGTTCTTCCTCGTTCAATGAAGGAGAAATCTTTCTGGACTGGGTCAATTTTAATTTTCATTCTGCTTTAACCCCCCCCTCTCCATTTTTGGGAGCCTAACCCCCCACATACACATTAAAAACCAAACTCATCAAAAAGGTCACTCATCTGGTGCTGGCCAGCCTCAGCGTTAATAATACATTGAAATTTTCCTCACTGAAAAATAAGTTTTTTTGTGCAAGTTTGGTCTTCCGTAGTTTGCTTTTTATCAAGTACAAACGTAAATAGGAACGTAAACACTATCAAATCGATGTGAAGTAACTGGTTGCCTATATGAATAAGTGGAATTATTTGAAATCCAGGTACTTATATTATGATATTTTTGCATATTCTCATAGAAAATAACCCTAAATCTTAGTTAGACTAAAAATAAACAACTTAATTCTTTCAAAAACTTTTTTTTTTAAATATTTATATACGCTTTTTGTGCAAGACAAAAAATGTCAATTGTTAACTTTTGGAGAAATTTTAACATTTAAAATTTAATTAAAAATAGTAGAAAAAGAGTTACATTATTCAGCTTTCTATATGATAAAATTCAGGATTTTATCTTTCTGGAAAAAAAAGTTACTCAGAAATCATGGATTTTAATAAATGGTATTTCGTTTTAAAAAACAACAACAACTTTATTTTTCGGACATTTTTGGCGGTGCCTACATTAAACAATATAAATAAAATGTTGGTTTTGTTCTCGGAAATAAATCATAAAAAAATGAAGTTAAATATTGAATTCTTGTGGAGATGTATTATCATATGCATCCGAGAACAATACAAAATGTAGAATCAAACCAAAATCTTATTTGTATCGTTTAATGTTTAAAATTTTAAATTATAAAATAAAAATTTTGAATTATAAAATATTTACTCATTTTAAAACTTCATTTTTCATTTCTTTTTTATTTATTAAATAACGTATTATTGGTAAACAAAAATTTTAATTATGAAATAAAACACGTCTAATCCTTTTATTTGTAAAATAATGTGGTTAATCTGTATAAATAAAATAGTAGACGTATGTGTGTGTGTGTGTGTGTAAATATCTAACAGGAAAACTATAAAACTACTGATCATATAGCACTGAAATTCTCAGGAAATAATATTCATGCACAAAGCGATGTTTATAGCGAATAATATCTTTGCTTACATGCATTCTAATTATCCATCTTCTAAAAATGATTTCAATTTTCTTAAAATTATGGTAACCTTGGTGGAAAGAGAAATTATATGTTGTACAATACCTGTCGAGAGTATGTTAAATTGTTTTGCATATGTATATAAATTACCCGTCCGAAGGTAGGAAAACATATTTTAAATATTTGTTGTAAATTACCCGTTCCAAAAAGATAAAATTATTTCGTATGCACCCTGTAAATTACCTGTCCTAGGGAAGGTACAATTATTTCATATATTTGTAATAGCCATCCTAGGGTAGGTAAAATATTCTTTTACTCGAAATAGCAAATAATACATACACATTAAAAATTCCTCTCTCCAAAGAATAACAATTGTATTCAAAATCAACTTCAATTTTCTCATTGTTTATACGGTCTCGAGCAACGTCGGATAGCCCAGCTAGTCTAAAATAAATTACAAATAAACAAACTTCTGGATATATACCAGTGACGACCCTACCTGTCCCTTTTTTATAACAGGGTTGGAGGTTATTTGTACAACTAAACGGCAAATCTGCCAAAAATTCGCCTTAAAATATATTCTTCAATCTGACATAGAATTGTGTATAAAATGTGTTTATTTAAATAAAACATAATTTTGGAGAAAATGAAAATGATTACCAAAAACGCAATAAGTTGGTTAAATTGTTAAACAATGTTGCTAAAAATGTTGTTTGATTTGAAATGTTTTATATGATACTTTGGATTTTAGAATGGATCGCTTTCTTTTTTTTATATATTTTACTTAAAATGTCTACCTATTTATCGGCCATCATAAATTCGTAGAAACTTGATGTAGAAAAAATATTGCGAAAAAAAATATTGTTAAATCTTTATAGTTTCACCTAGCGTAGTTTACAATCGAAAAAAAAATTCAAAATGATCATAGCAATTTTTCTTGTTCTAACATAAACTCATCACTAGGGACTGCCAAAAGTCACCACAGAATTTCCCCGCCCTATCTGATGTATATGATGTAACTTTATTATAAATTAATATTATCAATATAACTTTTGTACCATTTAAAAGAAGGGCAAAATAAACCAGTAATAATTTAAAAAAAATTTTTTTCATCGAACGAAAATAATGAAATTGCGAGGCGAAAATCGTGTTTACATAATTGGCGCTTTAAAATAATGTTCCCATGTATTAGACATTCGAATGTGAAAACATACCCGTATTTAATAAATCTAGCAAAAACCAACTAATGGTCAGATTTTTGTGAAATTTTCGATACTTATCGATTTTAGAATGAAATTACATATAAAATGCAGTTTTCGTAAAATATACGAGGGGAAATATTTTTTTAGTGCGTGCCGCCCCTCGCCGCATATTTATTTTTTTCGAAATTCGAATAAAATATATTTATATCTATCGAAATCTCTATTCATTATGAAACATAAGAGTTCAAATAAGTAAAAAATATTTATTTTTAAAAAATTTAAATTGAACAAAAATTTACCTAAGTTGCAATTAAAAAAATGATTTAAACTTAGTATTATCATGTTTTTTAATAGTTTTTTTTTTTCAAATTAATATATACTATAATCAGTTGAATTTCCAAGAAAAAGAAACTTCGTAAACATTAATTAATTTTTAAAAGATTAAAATGATTTAAATTCTATTATTTCAAAATGTTCCGTTACAACATAGATTTTTAATCAATTGTGTTTAATTTTTATTTTAATATTAAGTTTTAATATAAACACGACTCTTGTCAGCTATTTTATTTCCAGATTAAAACCAATGTGAAAATATTATTACACTATATTAAACATTTTGTTGCCCCCTCATAATTTGTTTGTCTCTTTTTACCAAACAAAATATGGAAGCCCGGAGGTAACCAAAAGAACGTTCAGTAAAACCGTATTTCATATCTAATATACAAATGTTTATAATATTATTAATCATTAAACTGTGTTAATCTTAAAACCTAACAACATTATAACAAAGATTAATTATTAATTGCAGTTTAAAGAAGATAAACAAAGATTAAAAAAAAATCATTACGACGCTTCTGCTTTTCCATAGTTTGTATAGTACACACAACTCTGACGTCACGGAACCATGCGGTCCAATCTTCACAATCGTTTTGCAGTCCCTACTCATCACTAATTTTTTCAAAGTAAATAAACACTTAAAAATAATTATAAAACACACAATAAACTTATCCAGGTATGTAGAAGAGTATTTTTCGCCTGTAGTAACTGTTAGAACATTTCTTGAGTTAATTATTTCTAACACTTTTTTATTTGTTTATAGAAAAGAACAATATTTTGTAACAGAACAACCATCCATTTTTTTTTTGGTGGGGGGGGGAGAACCGAACAAGTTATTGCATTCAAAAACAGAGATGAGGAGAATTGTTTTCACTCCTTTCATTAAATTCATTTTTAGCTCCTCTCATACTTTTAGTAAATTCTTTTTTTGAACTCTGCTCGTCCAAGGTTCTTTTTTTGTGTTTATATATAGCCTCTCCTCAAGTAATAGTGGGTAATTTGCATAGAGTCACTCATGGAAATTGGATAAAGTCACTTATGAACATTGTCATAAAAAGGGTGCTAGTGCACTTACTGATCCGTGCTATTTTTTAAAATCATATTTCAAAATTTAATTAAAGTTTTATGATATGTTTTTTTTTTATTCAATTGTAAGGTTAAAGTATAGAATAGGTACAAAACACCCTCCCCTCCCCATGTTAAGAATGGCTTTTTAAATAACGTAATTTCAGCACGGATCAATAAGTGCACTAGTACCCTAAAAACTTTTGTCTATGTTTCAACATAACATTTATTTGTAATATATTGGCTTTATTTTTGTTTTTCTTTTTACTATTGTTTGTTTATCTTGTCTAAACTATAAAATGACCATTTTATTTATTAAATTGTTAGGTGAAAGTACAAATTAGTTTGCAAGGACACCCTTTCTCGTGTTAGGATCTGCTTTCTAAATAATAACATTATTATTAATGAGAGAAGACGTTTTTACTTGAAATAGGACAGAAAATGAAATGGATAAAAAAAATTAAAATTGAAATTTTTTAAAAATCGAGGGACCCCCTTTTTATATAAAGCAAAAACAAAATAAATCGAATGACACTTTTTAATAATTAATATATTTATTATAGCTCAAAAAACTGGCGACTATGAACGACTGGCCATGAAGTGAGTGCTCATTTTACATAAATATTATACAGGAAATCTTAAATATATATATATATATATATATATATATATATATATATATATATATATATACATATTTATAATTCATGGTTTGTGGATACTTTTGATCACCTGCTTTAAGATTTTATATATCTCTACTATTATATAAAAGGCACTTTTTTCTGTATGTGTCTGTGAGTTTGTTCCCTATGGATTCCTAAACACCTGTACTAGTTTTCATTTTTTTTTAAATTTTACATGAAGACACTATATGTGCGTGGCAGTGGTCTTAGCGAGGTTTTGTCTGGTAATGTCTTCAGCCAGAATCACTAATCGAAAAAACCCGATGAAAGAAGGAACAGCTGATTTTGACTGAAGTTAACGCCTTATACAGTTTAATAGTCTACAGTCTATTATGACCAGTTCGTTTGAAAAGTTTTATTTCCATACATGCAGAAAAATCCGGAGTATAAAATCAACAGTAGGTCATATGATATGACAGGAGTATGTTCGAAATGAATGTAACTGTTTGGAGCAAAATTAACCCATGATACCTGATGTTTGCTTTTAAAACTTTCATTCAAACTATTACAACTACACAAATAAAAAGGCCCAGCATATTAAATCAACTTTTGCTATGGAATGGAAACCTTTTTCAGATAAGAATTTTTAAAGTGTGTTTTTTTATTTTCTTCAACATCATTCCGTTTGGTGTTTTTCATCGGAACGAATCTCTGATTGAATGAGATTTCTGTTATATGCAGGTCTGAGGGTTGATGTAGACTCACATTTGTAAGTAATTTTTCATCATTGGAAGCATTTGAAAATATACATTTGAAAGTGTTAAGAAAGCCAAACAAATGCCTTTTAGTAACTTTAACTTACAAATGCATCAACCCCTTGGAATTACATATAACAGAATTCTCATTCCATGAGAAATCCGTGGCCATGAAAAACACCAAATGGAATGATGTCGAAGAAAAACACCAAATTGAATGATGTCGAAGGAAAACACCAAATGGAATGATGTTGAAAAAAACACCTAACGGAATGATGTCGAAAAACACCAAATTGAATGATGTTGAACAAAAATAGAAAAAAAAAACACTTTAAATATCCTTAATTGAAAAAACTTTGAAAACCGGAAATTTGTAATTAAATAAACAGTATGTCTATTTACTTAAAAACCGCATTTGTTGGCTTTCTTAACACTTTCAAATTAAAATTATCGAATGCTTTCAAGAAGGTAAAACCTCAGAGGCTGAAATCTCATTACATTAGAGATTCATGGCCGTGAAAAACATCAAACTGATCAATGTCAAAGAAAAAAATAAAACACTTTAAATATCCTTACTTAAATAATGTTTCTTTGAAAAACGAAAATGTGTAATTAAATAAACAATTTCATTTAATTACATATTAAATAAACAATCTGTTTATTTAATTCAAAATTAAATAAACAATATCTTTATTTACTAAAATACGCATTTGTTTGACTTTCTTAACACTTTCAAATTCTAATTTTCAAATGATGTCAACAAAAATAATCACTTACAAACGCGAGACCACGCCAATCCCTCGGACTTACATGGAACAGAAATCTACTTCCAAGTGTCAAAGAAATCTAATTCTAAGTATCAAAGAAAAAAATTGAAAAAAAAAAAACACTTTAGATATGCTTACTTAAATAAGGTTTCTTTGAAAACTGAAAACTTGTAATTTAATAGTGAATATGTTTATTTATAAAAAAAACATTTTTGGTTTTCATAATACTTTCTGTAATTTTAATATCTTGTATTAATAATATTTAATGATCAAAAATTCAACACGTGAAGTTACATGCCTGTGATTAAAAATCTTTTTGCATTCATATGAATTGTGTTGAACAGAATTTTGAAGATAAAACATTCAAGACATTGTTTTTTATGTAATATATTTACATTTATATGAATTTGGGTGAAACATTCAAGAGTTGTTTTTTATATAATATATTTAGGTTCGTATGAATTTGGGTAAGACGTTTTTCTATAATATGATTACGCTCATATGAATTTGGGTGAAACATTCAAGACGTTTTTTTTTCTATATTTTTACGTTCATATGTATTTGGGTGAAACATTCAAGACATTGTTTTTATATAATATATTTACGGTCATATGAATTAGGGTGAAACATTCAAGATATTGTTTTTCTATAATATATTTACATTAATATGAATTTGGGTGAACATTCAAGACGTTCTTTTTATATAATATTTTTACGTTCATATGCATTTGGGTGAAACATTCAAGACATTGTTTTTGTATAATATATTTACGTTCATATGCATTTGGGTGAAGCATTCAAGACGTTATTTTTATATATTTTTACGTTCATATGAATTTGGGTAAGACGTTTTTATATAATATATTTAGGCTCATATGAATTTGGCTTATACGTTTTTATATGTATTTACGTACATGTGAATTTTGGTGTAACATTAAAGACGTTGTTTTTATATAATATTTTTACGTTCATATGAATTTGGGTGAAACATTCAAGACATTGTTTTTATATAATATTTTTACGTTCATATGAATTTGGGTAAGACGTTTTTATATAATATTTTATGTTGATATGAATTTGTGTGAAACATTCAAGACGTTGTTTTTATATAATATATTTACGTTTATATGAATTTGGGTGAAACATTCAAGACATTGTTTTTATATAATATATTTACGTTTATATGAATTTGGATGAAACATTCAAAACATTGTTTTTATATAATATTTTTACGTTTATATGAATTTGGGTGAAAACACATGTTTTGTTTTTATTCTTCTTCATCCCAACCAAACTTTTTAAATTTCAACCTGGATGTAATGAACTTCTATTTGAGACTATCACTGAAAAACGAGTAGCCTGATGCCTGTACATATTACATTTAAACTACTGCATTTCTGGACAGTCAGAGAATCAGGAAACAGGGAGGGAATTCCAAAGTCTATTAGACCAATGGAGGCAACTTTAAGAGTAAAAAACCTTTGCATCATATAGAGATATCACCAGGGAAGGGGAAGGTTTTTCTGCTTGTTAGATTAGGTAGAACAAGGTAAGTCGAATGGCTACAATAACTATAAGTTTATCTGATCATTTTTCATTAAATTACTTATAAAACGGGCTTTTATACAGGATTAAAAATTGTGATGGGGGACTGAGATTAGGGCTTGGACGTTCATGTAGAGCCTTTTAGAATTGAGACTCTTTGAACCTTGTCCAAGACTCAGCCTATGAGAATTGAACCTATTATGAGAAAGCTCAGCCTATAAGAGTTGAGACTCTTTGAACCTTGTGTAAGACTTAGCCTATTAGACTTGAGCCTATTATGAGAAATCTCACCCTATTAGAATTGAGCATATTATGAGAAAGCTCAGCCTATTAGAATTGAGCATATTATGAGAAAACTCAGCCTATTAGAATTGAGCATATTATGAGAAAGCTCAGCCTATTAGAATTGAGCATATTATGAGAAAACTCAACCTATTAGAATTGAGCATATTATGAGAAAGCTCAACCTATTAGAATTGAGCATATTATGAGAAAACTCAACCTATTTGAATTGAGCATACAAGAAAACTCAGCCTATTAGAATTTAGCCTATTATGAGAAAACTCAGCCTATTAAAATTGAGACTCTTTGAACCTTGACTAAGACTCCGCCTATTAGAATTGAGCCTATTATGAGAAAAATCAGCCTATTAGAATTGAGGCTATTATGAGAAAACTCGGCCTATTAGAAGTGAGACTCCTTGAACCTTGTCTAAGACGAATAACGTTATATGTAGCAATAATACTCAATACATATTCTAATGTGAGCTTAAAAAACGTTTAAGATATTCTCAGTTTAAATTACTTTAATTAGTTTTTGTAATGATGTTAAATTATTTGCAAATGTGATTGATGATTAGTAAACTCAAAAATTGTTTGTACCAATATTTAAAGGCATGTGAAACATTTATGCCACTTATCATGGATGGAATAATAAAATTGACAAATTGACAATCATATTAGAAAATAACAAAAAGTATCAATAAATAAAGAATTCAAATGTATAGAATTCACTGTAAATTTTTTAACCAAATTAAAATTTTTGGTACTAAACAAACACATATTAAGACAATGTTGTCGATTTTTTGATAAATTTGCATGTTCATTTATGAATCGCATGTCCATATATAAATTATATGTGCCTTAAGAAGGCAAAAAAGTGATGATTTTTAAATTTACTCTCATTTTCACACACACACACACACACATATATATGGGTTTACTACAATAAAAATAAGAAAACTAGATATAATTTCAACTAGATTATATTCTAAACAACACTTGTATCAGCTGGTTTATTGTAAAGTAAGAAAATAGTAATTTTTCTTACTCTCATGATGTTTTAGGTGGAATTAATCATTTCAATGTAGGGCATAATCACGTTTGACAAACCAGTTCCTGTCAGATCATTGAAGTTAAACAACGATGAGCCTGGCCAGTACCAGATGGGTGACCATTTGGGACGTCTAGGTGCTCTATATGCTCTCTGTTTATCTCGGCATTGTTTCCAGCCGTCCTGGACTTTCCTTGCCACTGGACTCAAACAGTACCGATTCAGGAGAGGTGTGGTTGGAGATTGCGCAACTCTTGCCACATAATTATGCGCAGCTGCCCCTACAGGGGGTATCCTTTGTCTTTCGAGACTGAACAGAGGCATGGGAATCATTTCAATAATATTGACAATAATAAACATTATACTAATACGTGAATGCAAATACTAAGAATATTGGATTTCATTTTTTTGTTTTGCAGATGTTCCTGATTGATGCCTATTATTGAATGTTATGGAATAGGATTTGAAACATTATCCTATAAACAGTTATTCACTTATTTGGAAGACTACAGCGACATCTGTGAGAGGATTTCTTTACTAGACACTTCTATTTACAACTTTTATGAAAAAGTTGTGAAAACATAACGCATTTTAAAGATAATATTAGCTTTTGTGAGAAATGTGTTTAATTTTCAAATAACTGAAAAGGAGACTGAATCACAAATTGAGACAGATGGAAAAGCCACATTTTTATAAAGAATAACATTTTATTACACATATGAAAACTCACATGTCTACTATACAGCAAGACATGATGGAGTATGTAAGTACCTTCACTGGACCATCTGTAAAACAACATCTAGTATAGCAGCCAGTCCTGGGAACATAAACCTAAAATAACCATTGGAAATTACTTATATACCATAGATTACGACCATGTAATCTCTACAGCAACCTACCGTGAAAATGCTGATATCACAGCTGACATGGTTATATGCAATATGTCAGAGAGAATAGCAACCTTAGTTGAAGTGAGTTTCCCTAATGATAGAGGTTTGAACAGAGCTGAAAGGGAGAAACAGACAAAATATCAATGTCTCAGGTATGATATTAAAAGAAACTGGAATCTTAGGGAGATATCAATCATACCAGTTATTATAGGTGCAACAGCGCTTATGAAGAAAAACCTGAAGTCCTACCTTATTAATATTCCTGGCGAACCAAGTGTAAAAGAGAGCCAGACAATTGCAATAGAACAGTGAGGACTCTAACAAGAGCTATCTGCTGGTTTCAATAAAAAGCAGGGAAACGTTGGCAGCTGGTTTGGCTGCCTCATACCCAGTATTAAAGAAAGAAAATTAAAAAAGAAAGAAAAGGAGAAACCACATTTTGTGAAAAGTGTGAATATTCTTTTTCTGTGACACACACTGGGAAAATAAGAGAGATCGAGATAAGCAATTAAAGAAACTATGAGAATACTAAAAAGGGCTCTCGGCAGGTATCAATAAAAAGCCGGTTTCAAAGAAGGAAAACAAATGCACTTGAACTTAAAGATAAGTATTTAAAAAGATGTCTTATTATGAATATATGAGATAGTGTGCTTTGCTGTTAGTAGGATGCTTCATTCCCAGCTTAAACCAACTGATAAGTAAATTGAAACAAAAAGCGAAAAGCAGTGTTCCTATGAAATGTATAAACTTTCTTGTTCTGAAAAATTATCGTTAGTGAAACATGAGGACTCACACAGTAGAAAAGCCATACTCATGTGAAGTGTGTGGATATTCTTGTCCTGTAAAATCATCGTTACTGAGACATATGAGAACTCACACTGGGGAAAAGCCACATTTGTGTAAAGTGTGTGGATATTCTTATTCTAGAAAATCATCATTAGTGTCGCATATGAGAACTCATACTGGGGAAAAGCCACATTCTTGTGAAGTGTGTGGATATTCTAGTTCTGCAAAATCATCATTAGTGACACATATGAGAACTCATACTGGGGAAAAGCCATATTCTTGTGAAGTTTGTGGATATTCCTGTACTGTAAAATCATCGTTAGTGACACATATGACAATTCACACTGGGGAAAAGCCACATTATTGTGAAGTTTGTGGGTATTCTTGTTCTCAAAAATCAGATTTAGTGAGACATATGAGAATTCACACTGGGGAAAAGCCATATTCTTGTGAAATGTGCAGATATTCTTGTTCTGCAAAATCAAAGTTAGTGGTACATATGAGAATTCACACTGGGGAAAAGCCACATTTCTGTGAAGTTTGTGGATATTCTTGTGTTGAAAAATCGAAGTTAGTGAGGCATGTGAGAACTCACACTGGAGAAAAGCCTCATTCTTGTGAAATTTGTGGGTATTCTTGTTCTCAAAAATCAGATTTAGTGAAGCATAGGAGAACTCACACTGGGGAAAAGCCTCATTCTTGTAAAATGTGTGGATATTCTTGTTCGCAAAAGTCAGATTTAGTGAAGCATATGAAAACTCACATGAAGAAATGAAGTTGTGTATTTTATGCATTATAAGCATTATTATTTTAATTGTTGAATTTGTATTTGATGTGTGCCCACTATTGTAGCATTTTATTTATACTATGTTTAAAGTTAATAATGTGCGTTTTTCTAGTTTACGTTTGCTTATAGTAATTCGAGTATTGTGTAGCATTACTAGGGTGAGAACAATAGGGAATGTTTATAGTTACTATAGTGTGCACCTTCAAATGTGTATGGTGTCAGGAAATTACACGTTTATAATAGTACTAGCTTAGGTGGCCTGCATTGTCCGAGTGTTTGGAGGTGTGTGATGAGCAAAAAAATTCTGTTGCGCCCATCGTGAAATTGAGAGTGATGAATGTTTAAATTAAGTCTAGTAAATCGAAAAAAGATGATTTTTTAAAATATCGGCGAAAAATTGACCCCTCATACTAGAAAAGTTCCCAATTGAGGATGAAGGAATTAATGTTTTTAGGTAATTTTTCGATATTTGTCGTCCGAGGTGTCGAGCATCAAAACAATAATGATCTCATGAAAATCCGTCGCCTTTCTCGAAAGTTTTAGGCATACATACATACATACATACATTTAAACAGATAGGTCAGATTTATATTATAGATGACTCCAACTACCCAATTCTTTTAACCTTGTCAAAAGTTTGACTGGTTTATGCATTTCTTTTGGCACTATATTATATATGAGATTTATTATACTTATTGGTTTGAGAAAAGTATTAACAATGTAGGTTGTTCTTATATTTATATGAATTCGTTTATATAAAGCTTTAAATTTTACTGGGCACATAAAAATCTACGATAATTTTAACAATATATTTTATATATATATATATATATATATATATATATATATATTCTATAATATAAAGCTGAATGTGTGTGTGTGTGGGTGGTCACGAATAGGCTCCTATATGGTTGACTATTTAAAAAAACTGATTATACATAATGATAGAAGATGTATCGAGACACAGGAATGGGTATGTTTGATCTGACAGAACGGTGGGTCATTAAAATTGTGGTGTCTGCGTTCGTGCCTGGTGCACAATGTATGGAAATAAAAAATTAAAAAATTAATAAGAATGTTTACAAGTGTTTTTGATATAGATGTACATAAGAATACTTTGATATGTATGTTTTAACTTAAATAGGGATGGTATAATAAAATTGTGGGGTCTGCATTTGTGCCTGGCCTCCATAGAATGGAAATAGGCACAAACTTTAATAAAGACTTTTCATATCTATCTGCATAAGTATACTTTGATAATTATGTTTCAGTTTGAAGAAATATTGTATAATAAAATTATTGGGTGTTCGTTTGCGCCTGATCTAAATAGAATGGAAATATGTCACAAAGTTTAACAAGTTTTTTTAATAAAGATCCACAGAATACTGTTATAAGTGTTTCAGTATGAACAGGTATGGTATAATAAATTATGGGGTTTATCTATTTTATTTTTACCTTCATCATATTTTGCTTTGGTTTTGATACCCCCAAATTCGAAGCTATCTCTTTACAATCCTTCCTTTTCATAAGCTATCATACTTTTATAAATCAGAGTCTATTTTCCGTAGGACGTTTTTTAACCTAGTCAACGATGGGTACTTTTGCTAGTATATATATATATATATATATATATATATATATATATATATATATATATGATTTTTGTCAATGATGTAAATACAATATATAGACTTATTCACTCAAGAATAAATCCTACTAAACACCTGTATTTAGTGGTTCTGCTGCAATTATTATTTTTATGACTGAAAAAAAAATGAATTCAAGACTTTTTAAGTTAAACCAAGCAATATTAAAAATAATAAACAAACTGAATCTAAATACTAAAATGGTATTTAATTTTTTTAATTGCAGACGTTTGTGCATGGAATTAAAATTGATTATTGTTTTCTTTCAGATTTATCGGTGAAAAATGTATTCTTGTGTAGTATGTGAATATTCTTGTTCTATTAAATAAAATTTTATTACACATATGAGAACTCTCGAAGATAAAAACAATTACATTATTGTAAATTATATTCTTCTAAAAATTAGATGTTCTTATGAGAACTCCGACTTGGATGTTTTCAAGTCCAACATAAACAAATTCTTGATTACATCAAATTTGAAATATAATGCTCAGCTGTATATTGCAAGTAGTTTTGTAATTTCATGCAAACAAACCACACCTCAAAATTATGCCTAAAAGCTAACACAGTTTCCGACCAGAATGAGCTTACATTGAAAAAAAAAAAACGACAAAATTAATTTTTAAAAAAGTGTAAATATCTACTTTCAACTACGATTGTAGCGTAAAACATGGTTGGTTCCCAAACAAATTCTTCATACCTGTGTATTATTTTCTGAAAAAATCATGAAATCTAGTTAAGTAGAAGCAGTCACACGAACTGTTCTAAAGAGAGAACGAAACTACTTCCTTCCTTCAACAATAACCAAAGAAGAGATACGAATTATAAGCTATCTTACACACCATGTTGCAATATGCTCAACACATATTCACTTACATAGAAAACAAGGCAAGGATGTACACACACAAATTACAAAATCTAAAATGGACGTACTTATACTTGATATAAGATACGCTCTCACACTTAAGCACCTCCATTGAAAGGTCTGTGGAGAGATGCAAGTTGACAGATCGACGAACGTCTGGGAACATGAACCACCACGTATAATATCAAATGGAAAAGTGACCGTGTTCTTTGACAAAGACGTACAGGCGGGCAGATACATAAAAGACAAGGCCGTCAAGCCAGATATTGTAATTCTGAACAAGCCCTAAAGAACGGGAAAAGATAACAAAATATCAGAACCTAAAAAAATAATCTAAAAACGACATGATCTCTGAAAGAAATAAACATTATACCGGTTGTTATAAGAGCAACTGGCTTAATAAAAATAAATCTTCAGAAATATTTAGAAGCAATCACTAGAAGACCAAGCTGTAACTAAATACAAAAAGCAGCGTAAAGGGAACAGCATCTATTCTTAAAAGAGCCCTCGGATATAAATCTAAATTGTAAAATCAAGTGGTAACTCAAGGAGGGATTAACCCCTTGATCTCTTTAAACTTACTGCAGTTAAATGAAAAAAGAGAAAAGAAGAAAACATTAGAGTAAGAGGACCTACAAAATGGTCTAAAAACGACATGGTCTCTGAAAGAAATAAACATTATACCGGTTGTGATTGGAGCAACTGGCTTAATAAAAAAAAACGAATCTTCAGAAATATTTAGAAGCAATCCCTGGAAAACCAAATAGCAGCCATAACGGGAACCGTGACTATTCTTAAAAGAGGCCTCGGATATAAATTTAAATCATAACGGAATCATGTGTTAGTTCCAGGAAGGGGCCCCTTGATCTCTTAAAACTTACTGTAGTAATGTTGAAATTTTTTGTATCAACAATACCCATGTATATATTTATTATATTTTTATTCCGGTTCTTATATTTGATTTTCTGTGTTTCGTAGCTTTTATTGATCTTAGTTTCGTATAATTTAGGTTCGTACGAAACTCCCTTGTAAATTTGAATAAAAGGGCAATGCTGGATCCCTGATGATGACCTCCCCAGTCCCAGCGCTAAAATAAGCTGTTTTTTTGTAGTCCAGCAGCGAGGAGATTGTACGTGAATTCATTGCCTGGTGCAGATGTGGAATTTCCCGAGCCTTTCCTTTGAAGAAGTATAACCCGACAATACTCGGTCACGACAAGGCGAACTTCTGAAAACTTTATTTATGTCGCCCTGGTTTGCATATATTTTGAAGGAGAGTAATTTTAAAGGACTTTAAATTGAGAAAAAAGCACATGTGCTGTCTGCCATCAATTTGTGAGTACGTTATTTAAAATTAATGTATTTGAGTTATTATTAGGAAGTACTCCTATTTGAATTTTAATATTGTATTCGTTCGTTGATACGACATTTTTAATATAAGAACAAGCGTTTTTTTTGTATTATATTTTGTTACATTGGCGTTCTTTGTTTTTGTATTTAATGCCTGCAAATGGAAAAATTTGCAACTTTTTGTAAATAAAATCTCCTTTTCGTTTTAAAAGCAAGACCTTTCTAGTTTATTCTTTATCCACCCCCTCGTTTGTATTTTATCCGTTTATTTTTTCTGCAGGTTGTTAGTTTCGCGTCAAATCTATCTGGAAGAGTATAAATTTTCGATAGTAAAAAAAAAAGATAAAAAGTTAAAAGCCATATTCTTCTGAACTACGTACATATAGTTGTTCTGTTAAATCAAGTTTTATGGAGCATATAAACACTAAGGGAGCAGAGAGGTGCAATAAAAGAAGCTGCCAGTTCTGGAGATCACTAAAGAAGCTATAAAAAATAACCCACTTCAACAGAAAATTGTCAGGTAACTTAAACATATTTAAGTGGATTTGATACTGACACATTTTATTGATGGGGCGAAGGACGACTTACAATTATACTGTTCTAGTTTTCTTGATCCATTGTGGTATTTCTTTGTGTTTTGCTATTGTTTTCTGTCTTGCTAATTTTTTCAGTGTCTCTGTGTTATCCTTTCTATGTTCTGCATTTTGTATTTCTTTAATTCATTTGTATGTGTGTGTGTGTGTGTTATTATACGAACCAGTCCTCTTCCTCCGTCTTTCCTTTTCACAGTAGCATGTATTGCAGCAAGTAAGGTTTTAATTCGATTATCTTACAGTTGTGTGGGAAAACAAGTGGTGTGTCCAATCAGCGAGCCGTATGGAATCATATGCTGTTAAAGAAGATTAAATAGAAAAACTCAGAAGAAGTAAAGAAGAATAGGAGAAAGAAGAAAAAAATGGTAGAAATAAAGTTTACACAACTTTAGGACATTTTATTTTCCTTATAAAAATGAATAGAATATAAAAATATTTCATTTAGAACGTTTTCGAAACGATTTTGAAATATTTTATCTCTTAGTGTTATTAGTTTATATTTTAATTTGTTACTCGTTTATAAACCTTGACAGACACGAAACAAAATTTGGAGGCGCTTCTTAAATATAAGCCCATAACTTTATTAAACTTTCTTTACACATTAATGTCGTTGATTTATGTTTGTTATGATAAGTAATTGATAACCAAGTTGTGGTTTTATTTGATATAGAACTTTATTACATATTTACATAGGAAGAGAGATTGAAGGTACGTGTGTATAGGTCTATGCCATGTTGTCGAATACGATATGTATTAGGTGGTTTACATCAATATACATACGCCATGATTTCCTTGTTACGCGTATGAAAGTAGTTCTATGATAACACTACATCCCCCTTACCAGAAGGAAGAAAAGTAGTACACATTGTTCAGATGTTTATTGTTTAAATCTGTTTGGCCTATGGATATCACGACCATGTCTTGTTATATTTGGTGCGTGTTTCTTAGTGTTTATTTGGTTTTAGATGCTTGTGTTAGGGAGTCCAGATTGAGATTGGGTTTGGTCACTGAAGTGAACATGTTTATGGGTTGCTTTTCCATCTGCTCTGATATGGACTCTGTTACGTTTTTTTGACGATCCATCTGGCAATTTGAGGATGTACGATCTAGGTTCTGTACATTTGCTGAGAATTGTTGCTGGTTTCCATTTTCCAGTTTGGTTATCCCACATACGTACGTGTTGTCCAGGGACAAGTGCTGGTAAGTCATGGGTTGTTTTATCGTGATAGGTTTTTTGTATATACTGTCTGTGCTTTAGTTCTTCGTGGATATGGTCACGGTTGGGAAATCTGTGATTCGTGATTTTTGCAATCAGGTTCGATTTCATGATGCGACTGTTTAGAAGTTCAGCTGGGCTTGGAAGTTTGTGGCTGATAGGCGTTGTTCTTAAACACAGCATTGCAAGGTTAATATCTCTTCCTGCTTGCTTTGCTTTGACTATTGTTCTTTTAATGGTTTGAATCTGTCGTTCAATGAAACCATTTGATTTAGGAAACCTTGGAGATGATGTGATATGATCGAATTGCCATTGTTGAGCAAATTCTTTAAATGCTTCACTGGAGTACTGTGGTCCGTTGTCACTAATAACTCTGGTGGGAATACCATGTTCTGAAAATATCTGCTTCATTGTTGATATGACCATGTTGCTTGTGGCCATGCCATTCATTTTCCATATGATTGGGAATTTACTATAAAAATCAGCAATCATGAGGTATTCCTGGTCGTTACAGTGGAACAAGTCAGTGCCAACAACTTCCCATGCTCTGCTAGGGATGTCGTGTGGTTGTAACGTTTCTTTTGATTGTGATGGGAGGTTTTCCTGGCATATTGAACACTTTTTGATCATGTTCTCAATATCAGTGTTAATTCGCTCCCAGTAGACAGTATCTCTAGCTTGCAGACGTGTCTTTTCGATACCTTGATGGCTGTAATGTAGTTGGTCCAGGATAGTTTTCTGCTGATTTTCAGGGATAATAATCCTTGAGCCTTTCATGATTATGCCATCACTGACAGATAACTCATCTCTGTATGACCAGTATAACCGAATTGTCGGTGGTACTTCCTTAATTGAGTCTGGCCATCCTGTTGTTATGGTTTCATGTAATTGGTTGAGTATTGGATCAGACTTTGTTTCCTTTTTTATTTCATCCAGGCGTTCGCTCCTGAATCTCACCAATTCAACTCGAATATCTAAGTCGATCATGTCAGTGTTTTGAGTACTGGGGAGACGACTTAGTGTATCAGCTATAGTCATTTCTTTGCCTGGTATGTATTCTATTTGTATCTGGTATCCCTGTAATTTGGTCATCATTCGTTGTAGCCTAGGAGGTGCACTGGTCAGTGGTTTCTGTAGTATCATGACCAAGGGTTTATGGTCGGTGTGTACCTTGAACTTCCGTCCATATAGGTAGACATGATACCTGTGCACACCAAATACAATTGCTAGAAGTTCCCTTTCTATGCACGAATACCGTTGCTCGGCGTCTGTTAAAGATTTTGACGCGTATGCAATAGGTTTTTTGTTTTGCATTAATGCTGCTCCAAGTCCTTTTAAACTCGCATCAGTTTGCAGTATTGGTACTTCATTCGTGTCGAAGTATGTTAGTGTGGAGTCTTTGGTGAGTATTGTTTTAAGCATCTCAAAGCATACCTTGTGATGCTCTTCCCAGAGAAAAGGTACGTCTTTTTTCAACAAGTCTCTTAATGCATGTGTCTTGTCAGCTAAATTTGGTATGAATGGTGATAAATATGTGACAAGACCTAAGAATTCTTGTAGTTCTTTTTTGCATGTTGGATATGGCATGTCTTGTAAGTCTTTAAGTTTTTCTGGGTCTGGGCTAACACCATTTTCACTATATATCATTCCAAAGAAAGACATATTTTTTTTTTTATTTTGCATTTTGCTGAATTAAACACAAGACCATTTTTTGCAGCTACTTGCATGAGCCTGTATAAGATCTTATCATCATCGTTGTCTGTGTCGTCTGTAATTCCAATTGCTCCGTCAACTTGTTCGAGTATCTGGTCCATTTTCATTTGGAAAATGTCCTGGGATACACTTAACCCAAATGGTAATCTCTGGAAACAGTATCTGCTAAAAGGGGATTGGAATGTCGTTAGCAGCTGAAATTCCTGATCCAAATGTATGGACCAATAACCAGCTTTGGCATCAAGGTTAGAGAACAGCTTGGCACCTGCAAAGTGGTGTGTTAGCTCCTCCACTGTAGAGGTTGCATGGTGTGGTCTCTTTAGCGCAATGTTAAGGCGTCTTGGGTCTAGACAGATTCTCAGGCTTCCATCTTTCTTGTGTGAGTAAGCTAGGCTGGAAACCCAGTCTGTTGGCTCTGTGACTTTTCTAATGATCTTGTTGCTGACCATTTTGTCTAGTTCCTGTTTTATGTTGTCCTTTAGGGCAATTGGGGGTTTTCTTGGTGGGTCAATGTGAGGTTGTACGTTTTTGCTCGTTGTTAACTTGACATGTCCAGGCATAGAGCCTATTTTGTCGAATTGATCTGGATAGATCTGTGCCAAGTCTTCGATTTTGTTGATTGGTTTGCCTATATTTTGTTCTTTCACCGTGCAGTGAAGAGTGACCATTTTCAGTATTTCCAGTGATGGTAATCCTAGAATTGCTGGTCCATTTACATCTACTATATAGAAGGTGCTTTCGTGCCAATCAGGGGTTTGGTAGTTGCATGGTATACTGATATTGCCATAGCACTTTATCGGTGTTCCATTGTAGGCTATTAATTTTTTGTCCTTACTTTGTTTTTTTTTTAGTTTGGGCAGCCATCAGTAGTTAATTTCTCAGGAAACATTCTGCGGAATGTAGAAATTGGTAATGTATTACCTTGGGCTCCAGTATCGACTTTAATTCGTAGTCTGTGAGTCGCGTTTCGATTAGGTAATTTTATATTTATATAAGCGAAGGCTTCATCTCTCTGTGTTTGAGAGGGTGTGTTAATGGTGGGAAAAGTTAAATTTTCGAATTGTTCATTTAGTTCCTGGCTGTTGTTCCTGGATAATATATCAGTTTGGATGAAGTGTTTTTTCTTGGTCTGGTTCATGTTTCATGGTTTTTGTTTTCCACGGTCTCTGTTTTGCGATCTTGACCTTGATCTTCTGTTATATAAACATACTGTTGCCCAGTGGTTATATTTTCCACACGTTTTGCATTTGGAACCAAATGCTGGGCATGCTTCACGTCGACGTTCGTGACTTTTTCCGCAATTAAGGCAGTTGTTTTTCTTTCTATTTTGTTTATATTTTTTAATTGCTTGTATGTCAGTATTGGCGCTATTGTCCTCCCCGTTATTGGTGTTTAACATCTCTCTAAGCTGTTTAATATGTACGTTTGTTGCCTCATACGTTTTACCAATTCGGATGGTTTCATCCAGTGTTAGCGTATTATCTTTTCGTAATAGTTCTTTCTGGAATTCGACAATTGGGGTTGTGGTGAAATCAGAAGAACTCTCCCATCAACATCCGTTGATTATCTCCCTTTTCCTACTTCCTGTACAGCCCCCCTCCCTTTACCTGATTCCTCCTTTTTCGAGAGTCTCCTCGTGGTACGCACGCTTCTCTCATGGACTCCTCATGTGAGGATTTAGTTCAATAAAGCCCACTTGAGCAGTTACTCCACTCTTTGCCTTATTCTGTTCTCGTTGGTCACTCTTTCATTACAATTTATTGAACTAAATCCTCTCCTCACTATGGAGAAATATTTAAAACCAGAACGGCTACATCTAGATCCCAGCCAACCCGACGCCGCAGATATCTGGACACATTGGAAAAAATCGTTTGCCATCTTTCTCGACGCTGCCGGTGAAACTCAACAAACTCCTCTGACTGACAGGCTTAAATTCAGCCTCCTCGTTAATCTCGTCTCTCCAACTATCTTCAAGAATATTTCTGACGTGGACTGTTTTAATTCCGCGATGGACATACTGGACACCATTTTTATTCAGCCTAAAAATAGCATCTTTTGTAGGCATCTTTTGGCCACTCGCCGTCAAAAAACGGACGAAAGCATCGACCAATATTTACAGTCGTTAAAAATCCTTGCCAAGGATTGTGAATTTCGTGCCGTCTCGGAGACGCAAGCGAGAGATGAATACGTTCGAGACGCATTTGTAAATGGAATGTCATCGAACTATATTCGACAAAGACTTTTAGAGAATGGGTCGCTGAACTTAAAAGCCGCTTACAACCAGGCACTCGTTATGGAAACGGCTCAGAAACAATTAGCGTCCTATTCTCGAACGAATGCCGTAAGCGCGTCTACCCGAGCCGAGGAAACAAACATCACCGCAACCGCACCCTCCACACCCGAACGGATAGTAGCCGCTGTCGCATGCTGTTACTTCTGTGGAAGAGGGAAGCACAACAGATCTGAGTGTCCCGCGCGAAACGCCTTCTGTAAGAACTGTAATAAAAAAGGGCATTTCGCACGTGTTTGCAAATCGTCCGCCGTTGTCGCCGCCGCCGCTGCTACCAACCCCGGTAAGTCTATTATCGCTTCTCTCTCTACTCATAATTTTTCGGAAAGCCTGTCTCGTTCGACATTATGTGGGAGAATAAGGAGTAAAACGGTAAAAATACTCATAGACACCGGTAGCACTGAAAACTTTATACACCCGGACCAAGTTAAGAAGCTGGGGCTCGCTATCTCGCCAAGTACTGAACGAATCTTCATGGCTAGCAGTTCCCATTCATCCAGTACCTTAGGACATTGTATAGCATCCCTCCGTTTGAAAGATAGAGAATACCATAAGGTGAGGCTTTCTGTTATGCCAGACTTGTGCTGCGATGTCATTCTCGGGCATGATTTTCTATGTCGACTTTCTTCAATAGAAATACCTTTTGGGGGATCACTTACTCCCCTTACTGTGTGTGGACTTACTGCTATGAACAACATTGGCTATCCCTCCCTTTTTGCGAATCTAATTTCAGACTGCCGTCCGGTAGCTATAAAATCCAGAAGACATAGCCTACCTGACTCGAAATTCATTCAGTCAGAAGTAAAACGTATGCTGAAAGAAGGCATTATAGAACCCTCGCAATCCCCATGGCGAGCCCAATCACTAGTAATATCGCCTGAAAATCACAAGAAAAGACTTGTCGTCGACTATTCGCAGACAATAAACCGCTTTACGTTATTGGATGCTTACCCCCTTCCGCGGATAGAGGACATGGTGAACGAGATTGCCAGCTACCAAGTATTTAGCACATTAGACCTGACAAGTGCTAATCATCAAGTCGCGATAAAACCCGAAGAGCGGAAATATACAGCCTTTGAAGCTGCTGGGTCCCTGTATCAGTTTCGTCGAATCCCTTTCGGAGTGACCAATGGTGTGGCGAGTTTCCAGCGAGTGATGGATGACATGATAAAGCGTGAAAACCTTCTAGGTACCTACGCTTATATTGATAATGTCACTATATGTAGACGAAACCAGGCGGACCATGACAACAATTTGAAAAGATTCCTGGATAGTGTGGCAAAGTATGGCTTAACTTTGAATGCAAGTAAATGCTACTATTCACTCGGCTCCGTGAATTTGCTTGGGTATAGCATAAGTAAAGGGTCAGTAAAACCCGACCCTGACAGACTTAAAGGATTGATGGACCTACCAGTACCAAAAAACCTCTCTTCCCTCCGTCGAGCGATGGGAATGTTCTCCCACTATTCAAGGTGGATACCCAATTTTTCTGAGAAATTACATCCCCTGACTAGAGTAACTAGTTTTCCCCTCTCTGAGAGACAGTCGGATGCTTTCTTCCACCTAAAAAAAGAAATTGCCAAATCCTCGCTGACTAGTATAGACTCGGACTCCCCCCTTGAAATTGAAACGGATGCTTCCGAACATGCTATTGTTGCTTCACTAACCCAAAACGGTCGGCCCGCGGCTTTCTTTTCAAGAACCCTAACGCCTACAGAACAAAAGCATTCTGCTGTAGAAAAAGAAGCCTATGCCATTGTAGAAGCGATCAGAAAATGGCGACACTTGCTACTCGGGAAGCATTTCAAGCTCATCACCGACCAAAAATCTGTCTCCTTCATGCTAAACCCTAAAGGTAAAAGTAAAATAAAAAATGAGAAAATTACTAGGTGGAAATTAGAGCTTGCCTGCTTCAGCTACGATATAGTGTATCGCCCCGGAAAACAAAACGCGGCCGCCGATGCACTGTCTCGAATTTGTTCATCCGCAAAAATGAATAACAAATTGTTCGATCTACACAGGAGCTTATGTCACCCTGGAGTGACTCGAATGCTGCATTTCATTCGAAGTAAGAACTTGCCCTACTCGGTGGAAGACATAAGGGCTATGACTAGGTCTTGCCAGGTGTGTTCCGAGATAAAACCAAGATTTATTAAAGTGTCCTCCCAACCCCTCATAAAGGCGAGCAAACCGTTCGAGAGACTAAGTATGGATTTCAAAGGACCTCTACCTTCCAACTCTCGCAACAGGTACATACTGACCGTTGTGGATGAATATTCTCGTTTCCCGTTCGCCTACCCTTGCGCAGACGTCTCAGCAGCTACGGGAAAGAAGCATTTGACCAACCTATTCTCCGTTTTTGGAAATCCATCTTTTGTGCACTCTGACCGGGGCACGGCCTTCATGTCGGATGAACTAAAGGAATTCCTAAATTCCCGGCGAATTGCCACGAGCAGAACTACCGCCTTCAATCCTCAAGGTAATGGTCAAGTGGAAAGATACAATGGAATTATCTGGCAAACAGTGAACTTAGCACTGCGGTCAAATAACCTTCATGTTAGTAGTTGGGAGAAAGTTCTAGACGTGGCCCTCCATTGTATACGTTCGTTGCTCTCCACTGCTACTAATTGTACCCCTCACGAACGCATGTTTACCTTCCCAAGAAAATCGTCTACAGGTGAATCTATACCGACATGGATGACAAAATCTAAATCTGCTCTCCTGAAGCGACACGTGCTCGGTAGTAAATATGATCCCTCGGTGGAAACAGGTGAGATCCTTGATGTGAATCCGAACTATGCCCACGTACGGCTTAATAATGGAAGAGAAACTACTGTATCTCTTCGTCATATTGCTCCCTTAGCAGAAGAAGCAATTCATTCCCAGCCACTTCTGGAATTAGATTCCACCCTTTCTGACCCACCATGTGCTCTGCCAAATGACCAACCCAACATACTCCCTTCGACACTCGAGGAACCTGAACACCTTCTTATGGTAAACCCTACTGACACCGCTAACTCTATCGTGGAGAATCTCGCTCCTCCTTGTCCTCAATCAACCTTCCAAGACGATAATTCGAGGCCCTCTCCGATCCTATATGATGCAACCAATCCGCGACGCTCCTCTAGAGTTCGTCGGAAACCTCGGTACCGAGAGGAAAATTACCAACATTGAACTCTTATATCTTTTCTCTTTGTTTCCTATTTCAGCCGAAATAGACTACTGCAGCGACCTGGTCCCTAAGAAGCTGACTGACCTGGACTTTCCCTGAGCGGCGGAAAATGTGGTGAAATCAGAAGAACTCTCCCATCAACATCCGTTGATTATCTCCCTTTTCCTACTTCCTGTACAGCCCCCCTCCCTTTACCTGATTCCTCCTTTTTCGAGAGTCTCCTCGTGGTACGCACGCTTCTCTCATACCGCAGATTCCACTTTGTCATTCGCGTAGCTATTGTATGGACTGACAGGTGTATGTGTAAAACATCACTTTTTTGCAAACAGAAAATTCCTGGCTACTAAACTGTGAGGATTTAGTTCAATAAAGCCCACTTGAGCAGTTACTCCACTCTTTGCCTTATTCTGTTCTCGTTGGTCTCTCCTTTCATCACAGGGGTACTCGCAATAATTAGTTCTATAATTCGCTGTTTTGTTCAGTGTCGGTTAGTGAGCATTTTAACGTAAGTTGACGACATCTATTGACGAAGTCGTCTATTGTCTCATTTTGTTTTTGTTTATAAGACATTAGTTTTAGTCTATTAATCCTAAAGTTTTCTTTAGGTTCTAAATGCTCCAAGAATTTATTAAAAATAGTGTCGGGAGAACGTTTTTCCTCATCTGTTAATTTCCAAGTGTTAAATTTTTTGAGACCTTCGTTGCCGGTCTTTAGCAGTATGTAATTCACTTGTTGGTCGGTTTTTATTTTGTTTATAGCAAAATCTAGTTCTAACCTCTGTTTAAAAAGTTTAAATGTTTCCGCTGGATTTGGCATTTCCCAGTCCATAAACGGAATAATGTTATTATTGGTAGACATTATTATTAACGGCTATGTATTTTTTCAATAAACAGAAAATTCAATATGTCTGCCAATGTGCGAAAATCCACACGTGTTTACGGGAACACATACGATAACAACAGTTGACAAAAATTCAAAATGTCTGCTATTGTGCGAAAATCCACACGTGTTTACGGGAACACATACGATAACAACAGTTGACAAAAATTCAAAATGTCTGCTATTGTGCGAAAATCCACACGTGCTTACGGGAACACATACGACAACAACAGTTGGCAAAAATTCAAAATGTCTGCTATTGTGCAAAAATTCACACGTGTACGAGAATGACAGCAAAGTTTTATAAAATGCACATTAATGGTAATTAATTTACCATTGAAAATTGGTTTACATGCCTTGTTTTGTCTTCTGTAAACGTATTTTTCCTCTCGTATCTGTTGCCGAAGTTGTTTTTTTTTTTTTTTTTCAACTGTTATAAATGTTCGGTATCCATTTCACTGCCACCATGTCGTTAATTTATGTTTGTTATTATAAGTAATTGATAACCAAGTTGTGGTTTTATTTGATATAGAACTTTATTACATATTTACATAAGAAGAGAGATTGAAGGTACGTGTGTATAGGTCTACGCCATGTTGTCGAATACGATATGTATTAGGCGGTTTACATCAATATTCATACGCCATGATTTCCTTGTTACGCGTATGAAAATAGTTCTATGATAACACTACAATTAATGAAAAATCTAAATATTGTTTTCCATTTAGACGACATTAACCTTTTGTTATATTTTCATTTAAAGGAAACGCTAATGCAAAGTGTGTTGTTCTTACTGCTTAAAAATATTAGATTTGCAAATTCAATTTTTTGCCACATGATTTTGCACGTGTTCCTTTTTCTTTAAAGACCGAGTTCTTTGTCTGTTGCTTTAGTAGCTGTGAATTTTGTTCAATAACGTCTTGGAAAGAGGTTTTGTTTTAAGTCTTCATCTACTTACAACACTACAACAACATTGCTAGGTATGGATTTGCCAGCTTTACCGCAGATTCCACTTTGTCATTCGCGTAGCTATTGTATGGACTGACAGGTGTATGTGTAAAACATCACTTTTTTGCAAACAGAAAATTCCTGGCTACTAAACTGAGGCTCATTATCAGTTACCACCTAATCTGGTATTCCATGTCGTGCAAAATAGTGTTTGTTTAATTATTACTGCCTTTTCTTCTGTATTTTGAAGATGATCGATTTCCCAGAAGTTGCATCTTCATTCATTTACAACGCTACACCATTTTTGTCGTCTCTTACAAAAAATAAACCTAAAAATGCTTCCTATTAAAATAAATATTTCCTATTTTCCTTATTTTAACTATAGCTTTTATTTGTTTTTTCTTTTAATTTAATTTCGATATATTTTTCTACTGAACAAATAATTATATTTTAATGTTCATATTCGATTTACTCATGCATAAAACATTTGATTTCAAGTTAGTAGTTGTCATCTTTTCACCATCAACACCATAGACCTGATAATCGCTTTCAAAGCTTGTAGGAGTAACACATTTAAATTGTATTTACTTGTAAATATTATTTGTTTGTTTTGTTTTATGTTAAAATAAATATTTTCTAGTTTGGAATCTTATTTTTATTAGTTTTTTTTCTTTTAATTTGTTACTTTTGTATTTATTTGTAAATAATAATTGTTTGTTTTATGTTAGAATAAATATTTCCTAATTTGGACTCTGGTTTTTATTAGCTTTTTTTTTCTTTTAATTTGTTACTTTTGTATTTATTCGTAAATATTAATTGTTTGTTTTGCTTTGTTAGAATAAATATTTCCTGATTTTATTAGTTTTTTTTCTTGTAATTTGTTATTCGTTCGTATGCCTGGACAAACAGTTTTAGGGGTTCTTAAAAAAGAATAAACTCGTATTTTTCACATTTTTCATTATTTTTTTTTCATGTATAACAGTGAATTATTCAATTGGTCTCGGTTTTGATGACAATAAACGAGCCTCTTAGAAAAAAGTAAACAAACAAAGATGTTTTTACGTTAAAATAAGCATTTTCTTATTTAAACTTTAATTTCTATTAGTTTTTATTTTAATTGTTACCAGTTCATATGCAGAGAAGAGATGTCGCGCAGAAGAAAGGAAATGAACACAGAACACAAGGCTCGCAATCCCTACACATTGATTTGTACCAGTATTAGTGGAATTAGGAATTAATCAAGAGAAAGTGATCATGAAGTTAGACACAGCGTCTTCCTGTTGAGTAATGGGCTGAGAAAAGTTCATGCTGAGTAATGAGCGCAGAAAAGTTTTATAAAGTTGGCGAAATTCAGGATCTAAAAGAAAGCCATGTAAAGTTTATGAAGTACAATGTTGAGTTAGTGAAATAACATTTGATTACAGAGGTTGAATTAGAGCAAAATGGGTTAAAACATCGGCTGATGGTGAAAGGAAATGTACTAACAAGACGTGACCGCAAGGGGTTAAAAAGTAAATTTAATTAAAGGGTTATCTTTCCTTTGAAGAATCGGTATTCAGTGGGGAAATAGGGTGCTTAAGATTCTAAGGTGAAAATATGTATTTATAAGAGGATGAGTCCCAAATTTTGTCAAGCAAGACCAATGCCTTATGCAATAAAAGCAGATATGAAGAACAAGCTTAATCCAGGGTATTCATAAGAGTTGAGCACTCTCGGTGGACTGCTCCCCTGGTACCGGTTGTTAAAATGATAAAAGTTGGCATCCGGATCAGTGGCGACGACAAGCAAACAGGAAACCGTTCATCACCATGTGAGAACTATCGTATAGTTTAAACTGCAAATATATTTGCTACTTTCAGAGGGTGTCATAAATTTAGCAAGCTAGACTGGTTAGATTAAGTAACCAAGGAATTGCAAACAATAAACACCCACCATGCATTTTATCAGCCCAATAGGCTACAATTTGGCGTGCACAGTGTTACCGGAGTTTTCAAAGATAAATGGACAAGGCGTTGAAGAGCATTCCATTTTGCAAAGTGAATGTGGATTACATGTTAGTTTCGAAGCATAATGAAAGTTGCCCTCTGAAGAATACAATCGAGTATATTGGTAGGATTGCAATTGAAGAGAAGCAAATGCCAGTTTTCTCCTAATTGAAGTAACATAATTGGGCTTAATAATCAGTAATGCGAGCACAGTAACTCTTACAGACAAGCTTATTGCTATGATAGAGGCCCCTTCATCACAAAATATTGTGGAATTGGGACGCTTAACTAGTATAACAGTCATTTGCCGACGATATGAGAACCACATGAAACTATAAAGATGGAGTTATGGCAAGAATGGTTAAAACATCGACTACTTTTGCCGCGAACGCTTAAAGAAAGTAAAACTAGATAAGAGAGTTTTGTTTCCTTTATATCAAAGATAGAAGAGCTTCTTAGGAGTCTGAATTAAGTTACGAAATGTAGATAGGATTAAAGATTTTAAGATGGAAATGTATATTGGTAAGAAAGTGAGTCTTAAATAATGTCGGACAAGGTCAATGCTGTATGATATATAAGCAGATGTAGGGAAAGAGCTAGATTGCCTAGAAACTAGTGTTGGGACGAATAATCGGAATCAGAATCGGTAATCGGAAAAATAAGAACTTTTGGGAGTATCGGAATCGGGAAAATTTGAGCCTCATTTTTGATTCCAAACCGATTTTTTTTCCTTAGAAATTATAAAAAAACAAACACCGATGTTTTTATTTCTTTATCAGAAGAATATTTATTTATAACATGATAGTAAGAGACATGGAACCAGGATTTCTGGGTCCAATTTAATTATTTTATTGGTAAATTATGGCATAGAAAGTAAATAATCTAGAATTCATTTACTTTTGTTGCCTTATGAAACCCTTTGAAATGCTCACACTTATTTTAGCACCTAGGTGATAAAAGTCAATACATTACCCGTCTGAGTTTGCAGTTTAATTAAAAGGGTTAAACTGCTCCTGACAAGTTTTATTATCAATTTTTCTGGCGCCGACCTGGTCTTGTATTGTCTGGAATGACCATCTTTTAAATAATCCTGTTTTATTGCATTTGTTTACTGTTTTTGCTACAAGTGAAAATCACACATAAAAATCTCATAAGTTAATCTAAACTTGGGATAAAATACGTAAAATATGAACGTTTAGAAATTTATCAAATCATAAGAAGAAATTATATGCACGTTAAAAGGTGCCTGGAAAACTCGAATACGAAAAACTCGTCCGTGGAAAACTCGTCCATTTTTGACAGGTAGGCAAACTTATCCATTATTAAATAAATATCGATTGAAAACGCATTTTATAACCGTTCTTAAAGGAAATATTGTTTTTAAAAGAGACTACACCTCCATAATATTTAAAAATATTTTGACTTACTTACTGTTGTTTTAAAAAAGATAAAATCGATTTTTCTAAGTGTTCGTTTTTTTTTTACCTAGCTTTGTAAGTTTTGGGGGATTTAACTCATTTTAAAGTGTTTATTCAGTTAAAAATACAAGTAGTGTCGAGTGTTACTTTAGAACAAAAATAATGTCCGAAAACAAAATAATGGCGCCCCAAAAAGGATTACAGATTATTTTATGTTAAATTTATATTAGAACCTGATCTTCCAATCTAAATACTAAAATGATTGCTATTCTTCCCGTCAAGTGTTTTAAGGGTTTCACCCGTAATCTATTATATATATATATATATATATATATATATATATATATATATATATATATATATATATATATATATATATATATATATATATATAAAAGGCACAATGTGTGTTAGTGTGTGCGTCTGTGTGTGTATGTATGTTTGTATGCATCACAAAATCTTTCCATGTCACCGTCCAATTTTCGACAGATCGGTATCATTTTAAGGATCGAACCTTCGGACGACAAATATCGAAAAATTGGCTAAAAACATTACTTCCATCACCTTCAACAGGTCGCTTTTCTACAGGGAGGGGTTGCAAAAAAATCCTTCCTTTATATTCCTTTTCTACTACTACTACTACTACTACTACTACTACTACTACTACTACGACGACGACGACGACGACGACTATGGCGTGATGTTTGACCTAGAAAACGTTGACGTTAGTTTAACCACCTGCTGTTTTTTAAACGTTTAATTTCGCTAGTTCTCAGTTCTCTGTCTCTTAAGCGCCGGAGTAACGTGTCAGACTGTTTTTTCCGCCTTAGCCTCAAGGTTTCGGGTTCGAGCCTACTTCCCTACTAAAACATTTTTTTTTCTTTTACACCCCAAACACCCGGGCAACGGTTTTTTGTATTATTTTATAATATTTAAATGTCCATTTTGTTTTGATCTACCTCCAAACACCCGGGCAACGGCGGGCACCCCACTAGTTACCTATAAAAGTAATATTTCAATTTGCAATATGGATTTAGCTGTGTTAATCTACAGATTTCTCATTATTATTATTATTATTATTTGCAACTCGTTTTTGGTTTTGTGTTTTTTTACAGCAAAGCAAATCAATTTACTAAATTTTTCATTCATAGAGAGAACGCACAGAATAGTTAACGAAGCCCATGTCTTAACATGTTAAAAATGGTTTTCTAAATAGTAACATTTTTATTTAGAAATTCGTTCGTAACAATGGGAAGGAGCGTTGTCACATATTTTGTTCCTATATTTGCTGAACACTGACGATTCCTTTTCTTGCTAAAGTCAGGGGACAATTTGGACCATATTTCTAGTGTTCGACAATAATAAGTTAGAGTATTGTGAAGGATCTCAATAAATATGTACATTGTTTTAGTCATCAGTCATCATTAGGAGGAAACCGCTAACAAAATCCATTTCAATTTAATTGACGGTTGTAAGAACGAAAAAAGAGACACTACTTTGAGTGCAGTAGTACGTGAAGAGTGTCTGGGGCAACAACATCACAATGAAGCAGTATTTTAAGAACCGAATAGAATTGACATGTGTACCATGAAGAATCAGGATTCTGATTTCCTTTAAACTTATAAACTGCATCAGATACGCATAGGGATTGTAGCAGCCGACACTCGCTACATCACAGGCAGAAACTTCTTCGCACGGCCTCGAGATTTGTAATCCATTTTCCCCCTCTGCCATTGATTTGTAATCCATTTTCCCCTTCTGCCATTGATGAGGCATTTGTCCGTCAAGTTTAGGCTGCCATTTTGGAAGATCGGCGAATTACTATTTGCCAAATAGCCCAAGATGTCAAGATTAGTACAGGGTCTGTGGAAACTATCATTCATGACCATTTGCATATGTATTAGGTGTCTGTCAGATGGATTCCCAGGTTGCTCACACCATTCCAGAAACGAGAACGCGTCGAGTGCTCGAGGATGAATTTGGAGATGTGCCAAGATGAGTCTAAGTTTTTCAAAAGACTGATTACACAACCTGGGTCCATCACTATGATCCAGAGGCCAAAGCGCAGTCAATACAGTGAAAGTACTTGGACTCACCACCTCCAAAGAAGGCAAGGGTGCAGCCCTCCGCTGGAAGGTCATGCTCACAGTCTTCTGGGACCAGGACGGGGTAGTGATGACAGATTTTCTGGCAAAGGGTATCACAATTACAGGAGCCTATTATGCTTCACTTTTGATGAAATTAAGGGAAGCTATCAAAATCAAGAGGCGGGACAAGATCAGCAAAAGTACCCTCCTACTGCAGGACAACGCTCCGGTCTACAACTCGCATGTCGCCCGATCAGAAGCATGGGCGTGTGGTTATGAAATCCTCCCCATCCTGCCTACTTTCCTGACCTTGCACCCTCTGACTTTCACCTCTTCTAAGCCATGAAGTTGTTTATGAAAGGAAAGCGTTTGCCAGATGATGCAGCCTTGATTTTTGAAGTCACATCGTGGTTGGAGGAACAACCTGGGGTGTTCTACAAAAACGATCTGCAGAGCTGCATCAAACGATGGGAGAAATGCATAACTCTGGGTGGTTCTTATGTAGAGAAAGACTAATAACTGTGCCAAGTTTCGTTGCTCTACTGCTATGGGAAGTGGTAGTTCTTTTAAAATGGACAGAGATACCCACATTGAAAACAGCTTGAGAATATAGATTGCCAGTGTTGGTGGTGGTTTAAAACAGGATAAGTATTAAAAGCATTTATGAATGCCACTCACAGCTCTTTACTATATTTAAATGAACCAGTAGACAGCAGTGCATGCACATTCAAGATAACACTTAAAAGGATGAAACATACGACAAGGCAGAACTCGAAACCAATGTGAACAGATTTTTATTCAGTTATACAATATATCCCAACAAATAAACTGGTGCTAAAATGGCAGTTAAGAAATGCATTTCGATTGATAAAACATGTGCGGGCAAAATGAATGCCGACGCTCAAAATGTATAAACATTTTGACCCCTCCTTATAACTATTAAAAAAATAATTTTTACAGGAACATTACGAAAAAATGCACCTAAAGTTTGTATTACCGAAATCGATATAACTCGAAGAAAAATTTATTTCTCGAACTATCGATATTATCATTGAATTAAGCATCGGTTATTTAACATATTCCCGCAAAAAAAATTAATTGCAAAATTTTTTATTTTTTTACGGTTACATTTTTATTGTAATTTTATGTGTAAGATTCTAATATTTTTATTGCATACATGAACGTATAATCATCGATGTAAGATAGTTTTCATATAATCCCGGAAGATAAAGTAAAAAATAAATTAATAAAAAAAACAAGAACATACAAACATAATCAAATTAAAAAATAGAAAGAATTATACAAACGTTCCATGTCGGTAAGTAGGGATGCACAGTTTTGAAAAGAAAAGGTTTTGCCCCTCCACCTCTTCCCCCACCTTTCACCTCCAACTACCCAATGTCATTTTCAGATACGCCTGTTTGTGTCAGTTAACTTTAAATCTTATGTAAACATTCCGATTAATTACAACGTAAGTTTATATTTTTTTAAGTGTGTAATGTGATATCCTAATGAGCTCATTGTATTTTATGGTCATTAATTAATAAATACTGAAATTTTCATATAAATTGGTTGATATTCTAAATTTTTATGAATTTTAAAGTGAAGGGAGGGGTTTGCGACTACAAAACAAACAAAAACAATATTCGATATATATTATTTATTTGGAATTCATTGAGATGAGTATCATTTATTAATTTTATTTATTGCAGACAATTATCCTAATCTTTTATTAGTTGTTTCAAAACGTTTCGGCCAACTATTCCTCTGGCCTTCGTCATATGGTAACCACGACAGATAGGAACTCTGAATCTCCTGACTGCATTCACTGCAATTACTGCCTTCCATAGTTGTTGTTTAACCACGTTTTTTGGCCAAGTAAGCCTCTGGCCGGTTTTGGGTAGGATTGAAACCGCTATCTTCAGACAATTCTCACCTGGAACCGTAGAGATTCAACGTCTCTATCAACTGCGCCACGGGCTCTGAAGGGGGATCAAGGTTGAATTTTTTGGTCTTATCAATTCATGTTTGTAGGGTAGCGCGGGACTTACCTTACTAGCACGTGTGCATAAGTCAACAGGTCGGTCGTGGAACAAAATGAATGAAGAAAAAAGAAACAAAAATGGCTGCCTTATCTCTATATGGCGGCAATGTTACCACCTGATATGCAGAATAGATGCTCCTGGTTGAAAATAAAAGAAGGTTGATTTTTCAGCGAGAACGTTCATTTTGAAGTTGGATTTTGAAGTAAGTTCGATCAGCAGAAGTTCTTTGCAGTTGAGAGAACATGCGTTACGTATATAAAGGTTTGGTAGTTGGAAGTTTGGACAACTGTGTTGAACTTAACCAAGAAATTGGTGAACTGAAGGGCAGAAGAAATAACACGTGGGTTATTTAATTACAATTTGGAAAGATGAAACAAACCATTCTTAACATAGAAGATTACTATCAGATTTAAAAAAGGTGGCAGCTATTTTCTTCTTCGAAATGCCGAAAGAAAATCTCAATTAATAAAAATGTTTATCGAAAAAGTTTCTCGAAAAATGGTTAAAGTTGGGCATGCATAGTCACGATAAAATAAACTACAGCAGGACAATAAAAACAATTGCACAGAACAAATGCGCTTATAAGATGCCAGCAAAATCAGTGCAACATCTACCAGGGAACATATTCACATAAAGAGGGGACGGGCGTCTTGCCCTGAATTCCAGAGTTTTTTGCCGGAGATGGGGCACTTTAATTCTATTTTAGAAAGTTAAACGACCAGGATAGACAAGAGATAAATGAATGTTTCACACGCTCACAAGTCCAAATCAGTCGAGAACCGACGAACTGCATTGGACTCAATCAGTAGAACTGCATCGGAACGTGTATGTCATGCAAGAAAAATTCTTCCGTTTTGACATATTTTTGCGGAAAACAACGAATTTTGTCTGAAGCAGATTGTGTGCTTAAGACACAGTTGTTTTGTGTTAACACTGTCAGAAGAACATCAGTAACGGACTTGTAAGGAATAAGGCAACCATCAACATCAGTGATAACATTTTTGTTTGGGTCTGACTACCAAAACCTACACGCAATATTTCCACTTCACCCTAGATTGCGGCAAACATGAGTATAGCAAGAATCCAACGTGTCAGAAATAAGAAACTTTGTCCCATAAACTACATCGATTAACAACAAAAAACATGCAGTACTTCTGATTATCTACGAATTTTCAATGACGACAAAAACATACTCACCCACCAACTTTGACCTGGACAAACACATCGAGATATCTATCGATGCCAATCTTATAGGCATCCCTACTGTGTTGTTATAAAATTGACGGATGATAAAATCTACAAACCGAGCACTATTCACAGTTAAACAAACATATTTCAAAACAAAACGTTAAGCACTCGGTATCACATTACAATGTGAACACTTTCCTATACATATATCAAGAACCCGATTTACAGAACATATTCCTTAGAAACATTTAACATTAATTTTCAATAATACCCGATTCCAACTATCAACGCACTTCGAAGTTAGATTTGAAGAACACCATGAAATGGTCATATATATACCAGGCATCTAAACAGAAGCAGAACATTCTCTCAGTGAACGTGGTAACTCCCAACACGACATCTCAGCAACCATCCAATCCAGTACCACCAAGCAACAGAAAACAAAATATAGCAGAGAAATATATAAACTAGATTCTCCTTAAATCATGCTAACTTTAGTGAAAGTATATTCTTTTTTGGCACATTGTTGTTGACTCCAATAACGCTATGCCTGTTTGAATAAGATAATCGCTGAATTTCGGGTGCCAAGAAACAGCAAAACACAGCACTCTTTAAACCTCAGGCGTTCAGACAGGATTACACAATTATCTAGAGGATCTGATTACTAACACTCCCTAAAAATATACATCTGCATATACTAATTAATAGTTGCCATTTTCTTCACTAAGGTTAACAAACGTTTCCGCCTATGGAAAGTGTGACCTATTTGTGCAAATACTCGAGCCACCCCACATTGAAGGAACTTTTCTGATATCAAAATATTTAAAGCAATATAAAAGGAGATAACATCTGGTGCCAAACAGGTAAAAAAAATCAAAGTTATTTTTGATGACTTTTAGATCTTCTGAAATTTCCATGCTAAGTTTTTTTAACGCATAACGCTCTTGTGCTAGTGGATATCTCATAAAAAGACGAGTTTATTTGTGGATGGTCATAAGCAAGTCTTTTTAAAATACTTTTTAATCTTCATAATTGCGGCTGATTTTCAAAGATAAGTTTGTAGTGGTAAATTATACAGACTATATGTTTTGAACTTGAGCGTAGGATCAAAGGTTTCCTACAATAATACTATCCACTACAACACAAAATCTCATCTCCTACAACAAAGCACTTTTATATACAACACTCTACTTCATCCGTCCCTTAAATTTTTTAACAAATACCTAACACCACTAACCTTCCATAAAACTTATGAACCAACTTACCACTTAGAATCCTCTGAACATAAGTAGGTTTCATCGGGGACAAAATGAGCCAATCTTCATTACATGGCGGAGGCATATGGGCGAGGGTGAAATTCTGTCATTAAGCACTTGACCTTTTGCCTTAAGAAAAATACACAACTTTCCTGAAGAAAGTTGTGAAACATCAAGTTGGTCACAAGAACAAATTCCATAAACCGTGAAGAAGACCCTAGTGTTATTTGAATCTCTAAACATAAATGCTATGAAAAAGACATGCGTCGTATATGAAATTTAGATCGTAACTATCTATTGAGAAATAATTAAACATGAATCTAAAGAAACAGTTAAACACTATTGTGGTGAAATCAGATGAACTCTCCCATCAGCATCCGTTGATTATCTCCCTTTCCTACTTCCTGTACAGCCCCCCTCCCTTGACCTGATTCCTCCTTTTTCGAGAGTCTCCTCGTGGTACGCACGCTTCTCTCATGGACTCCTCATGTGAGGATTTAGTTCAATAAAGCCCACTTGAGCAGTTACTCCACTCTTTGCCTTATTCTGTTCTCGTTGGTCACTCTTTTCATTACAACTATATATAAAAATAAAGAAGTACAAAACACAAAATCCAATGAGTCTTCCTCGGTGCCTCAGTTCAGTCTCAAAAGACAAAGGATACCCCCTATAAGGGCAGCTGCGCGTGTAATTGTGAGGCAAGGGTTGCGCAATCGCCAACCACACCTCTCCTGAATCAGCATTGCTTGAGTCCAGTGGCAAGGAGAAGACCAAGACGGCTGTAAACAATGCCAATATAAGCAGAGAGCACATAGAGCACCTGGAAGTTCCTATTGGTTACCCATCTAGTACTGCCCAGGCGCAGCATTGCTTAACTTTGGTGATCTGACGGGAACCAGTGTGTAAAACGTGATTATTGTCGGATGAGTCTTATGTTGGTAAAAATGAACAAGAAGTCAAGTCTTATTCAGTTGCTAAGTTAGAAGTTTCCATATACGATACTATAGAACAGCGAAATAAGGATGTAAACACAGTACACGTCACACGTGCATCTGTGTATAGTGGTCATAATAGTAGCTATGGCTGTTGTCACATTTCAGATAGGTTTTAGAGTTTAGCGTCCAGGAATATATCACTAGAAATTGTGAACTCATAAATCGCTGTTGATGATGGTCTCAGCCAAAATGTAAGCATGTTTACATCTTGACCGAAAATATTTTTTCTGTTTTTAGGGTTATATTCATGTAAAACTCTCTGTATACATTTTTAAAGAAGTGTGTGAACGGCTGCAATGTTTTATTACATCTTGGCCAAGAATATTCTTCTTTTTTAGGATTGCAATGTTTATTCTGAGTGTTTATCCCATACGAGTTTTCGTTTAATTATTGTTTTTTTTCTTGTTGTTCCAGTAGCAATTTTTAACATCCTTTATTCCATGTTATGTTGTTTATAAATCGGTATTTCAACACTTGTGCTATTGTTGATTCAAATTCATCAATTGTTTCTTATTTTTTTCTTTTTTAAGAAGAGGAAAAAGTAAGTATAAGTTTGAACATGTAAAACTAATTGATTTAAACTTTTTCTAACGATCTACACAATGTAACTCAATGAACAAAAAACCTCACTTCAGTTAAAAAAGTTGAAATAAACTTGTATTGATCACAACATTTGTCTTTTTGAGAGAAAACACGAAAATAGATCGACAAAAACCGAGAAGTCAATTTAGTGCAACAAAAACAAACACGGATTTTTTTTATCTGTTGAACAATCTTATTTTTTTAAACGCATTCCTAGAAAACATACTGTTACAGAATCTCGTCGTGTTATATTCAACTTTCAGGTCCTAAAAAATCTCTAGATGATTTGTTGTTAGTGTGTCAAAACACTATTGGTCTAATACTTCATAGTAAAGTTGATGTTGCTGTGGAGGACCAGCTGAATTTTATGTTGTTAGTTTGAATAACTTGCGGTTAGTTGGAGTCCTATAAAACGGTCATTCTCAAAGATTAAAACAGGTTTTTTATTGAAAGAATACATTGTACAAGAAAGTGACTACAAAAAAATTACAATTTTCTGACATTTAGAACATTTTAGTAGCGTGTTATATCACAATGATTTTGTCTGAGAATAATAAATTCGCATATAATGATTGTTCTTTATGCAATATTTTACATTGAGCCAGCCGATGAGGTTCTTTTTGCTGTCATCGCACTACAACTATAGTTTGACAATTTCATTCCGCCAAAGGCATAGTGTTTTGTTTAGATTTCCAAACTCCAATTGTTTTGCAGTATATGAGATTTATTTCTGTTCCTTTCACATAACCAATCAGAACAAGAATATTCGCATGCTTAATAAGGTTATGGTTTTTGCTTATTGTGAATTCTCATGTGTTTCATTAAATTGTATTTAAGAGTACAAGAATGTCCACATACGTCACAAGAATATGGCTTTTCCCCAGTGTGAGTTCTCATATGTTTGATTAAACTGTCTTTAAGAGCAAAAGAATATTCACATATTTCACAAGAATATGGCTTTTCTCCAGTGTGAGTTCTTATATGTCGCACTAACTGCTCGTACTGAGCAAAAGAATGATCACATACTTCACAAGAATATGGTTTTTCGCCAGTGTGAGTTTTCACATGTGCCACTAAACCTGATTCATCACAAAAAGAAGATTCACATACTTTACATGAATATGGTTTTTCTCCGGTGTGAATTCTAATATGTCTTACTAAGTTTTGATTTTGAGAACAAGAATATTTACATTGTTTACAAGAATATGGCTTTTCTCCAGTATGAGTCCTAATATGCTTCACTAAATTTGATTTAACAGAACAAGAATATGTACATACTTTACAAGAATACATCTTTTTCACCAGTAAATCTTAAACAAAAGAATGATCAATTTTAATTCAGAAAAGGACTTCAGACAGGAACATCTGCAAAAAAAAAAAATGAAAATCATATTTTAGTATTTGCATTTTCATTCAATTTGCTCTTTATTTGTAATTAAAATAAATTGAATAATACTTGGATTTTTTATTTAATATAAAGCGCTATCATATATATATATATATATATATATATATATATATATATATATTGTGTGTGTACTTGTTTTACAGAAAATAAAGGGAGTTATAGCAAGCCTATCACATGGAAAAATGGTGAAAAAGGAGATTTAATAAACTTGTTTATATTTAATAATCAAATGACTGAATAAAAACGATTAAACTTTAGGTATCTTTCACGGGGGAAATATCATCAATAATGTTTTAAATAAATTAAGTAAAATAATGAAGAAGGTATTATTTGCAACAGCACTATCGTTAACAAATCAATTGAGGAATATTGTTGATTAGAATATTAATTAGCAAAGTAAACAAGCGTTACAACTTGATATTTGTTATTTCATCAACTCGGTTGATGTTTAACACCGTTTAAACCATGAAAAGTATAAGATTGAAATGTAATAAGCATTTTAAAGATTGTCATTTGTGCGTCTTATTGGTTATCTGTCTTTATCATTTTTAAAATCGTTTTTAAAACGAGATAAAATATGGACGTCATCATTTTAATAATTCCGTAATTTCATCAACGTTTATTTATTTGACGTTTAAAAATCATTTAAATTAATGTTAACAGATTTACTAAAATTACATGTTTAAATAGACGTCTGAATCAATAAAATTATATGTAAATTTAAGAAAACTCTATCTTACAAGTTCATCAATCGATGCCTCCGTTCAGTCTCGAAAAACAAAGGATGCCCCCTGTAATTAAGAGGTAAGGGTTGCGCAATCACTACCCAAACCTCTCCTGAATCGGTACTGTTTGAGTCCAGTGGCAAGAAGTCCAGGAAAACTAGAAACAATGCCGAGATAAGCGGAGAGCACATACAGCACCTGGAAGTCACAAATGGTCACCCATCTGATACTGGCCAGTCTCATCGTTGCTTAACTTCAGTGATCTGACGGGAGCCGGTGTCAAACGTGATTATGCCGTATTTCATACACAGATCAATTGATTAGAAGATTGCATTAGTGTTAATCGAAGCAGCATTAACAACTTGATTGTTTTTATTAAATAAGTTGAAGGTTTACACCATTTTAATTATTCAAATATAATTATTTATGGAAATTTACTAATTCACTCGGTTAACATTTAAAAGACAACGTTTTTTCATTATATTTTATGAACCTGAAAAATTCGGCAAACTCGGAATTTGTAAAAGTTAAATACTAAGGATTTTTGAGTCGAAATAACTTTCCTCATAAATGTAACATAAAATAAGGATCCACTTAAGCGGAACATAAAAGATGAAGTATTGAATAGAAATCAGAACGGGGCATAATGATCTGTCAATAGTTGCAAACAAAAATCATATTGAACATTAATTGGGTTTCCAAAATCACTTAGCCTGTAAACTTTTCTTTTTAACTAAATATAAGTATATATATATATATATATATATATATATATATATATATATATATATATATATATATATATATATATCGCACAAATTAACGTATCATACAGACCCACTTTGTGGCCATTTAGTTGTAAATAAATTCTGATACCTCAAAAATTTCCAATTTTTTACAACTTTTTCAGTATAAAATGTCAGATTTTTTGTTAGATTTTGTTTATTTTTATTTATTTTTTCTACTTTCTATTTTTACTCTCTCAAAATGCCGCCCCCTGACATATGCCGCTCGCAAAATAGGGACACCTTTTTGCGATTCCAATAACTACAAAGTTCCCATTTTTTACAACCTTTTCGATATAAAATTTCAGATTTTTTGTTAGCATTTTTTTCGATTTTCCCCTTTTACCATCTCAAAATGCCGCCCCCGCGACGCTCAGAAAATAGGGACACATTTTTTCTGATTCCGATACCCCCCAAAATTCCGATTTTTTACTTTTTGGTATAAAATGTCATATTTTTTGTTAGCTTTTGTTTATTTTTATTTATTTATTCTACTTTCTATTTTTACTCTCTCAAAATGCCGCCCCCTGACATCTGCCGCTCAAACAAATAACATCTCTCTCTCTCTCTCTCTCTCTCTCTATATATATATATATATATATATATATATATATATATATATATATATATATATATATATATATATATATATATATATATATATCGCACAAATTAACGTATCATACAGACCCACTTTGTGGCCATTTAGTTGTAAAAGCGGTACACGTAACTGGTTCAGTTTTATTCGATTTTATATGTTCTTGCAGAAAATTAGAGAGATTTAATATTGAGCCAATTGTACGTGATTGTCAGTAAAAGCTTAATAACGCTATAACTATGAAATACAATATAAGATTGAAATGTGTAAGAATTGGTCAATTTTATTGCATTATTTTTTTAATCCTGTTAAAATAGAAAAAAATGTTAATGTCATTTCAAGAATAAAGTAATTTCACTACTAATTATTGTTTTGGTATTTTTTTTTCACTTTTTGCTTTTATATTTAAACTAGCGGGGGTACCCAGCGTTGCCCGTGCGCTTGGAGGTTTAAAGGAAAAATGTTTTTGTATCATTACAATCGTTGTTTTTTTAAACTCTTAAAAATAAATTCTATTTTGTTGATTGTATTTCAACAGCATGAAAAATATTTTTGTATTATTACAATCGTTGTTTTTAAAACTCTTAAAAATAAATTCTATTTTATTGATTGTATTTCAACAGCATGAAAAATATTTTTGTATTATTACAATCGTTGTTTTTAAACTCTTAAAAATAAATTCTATTTTGTTGATTGTATTTCAACAGCATGAAAAATATTTTTGTATTATTACAATCGTTGTTTTTAAAACTCTTCAAAATAAATGCTATTTTGTTGATTGTATTTCAACAGCATGAAAACTATTTTTGTATTATTACAATCGTTGTTTTTTTAAACTCTTAAAAATTAATTCTATTTTGTTGATTGTATTTCAACAGCATGAAAAATATTTTTGTATTATTACAATCGTTGTTTTTAAAACTCTTTAAAATTAAGTCTATTTTGTTGATTGTATTTCAACAGCATGAAAAATATTTTTGTATTATTACAATCGTTGTTTTTTTTTAAACTCTTAAAAATTAAGTCTATTTTGTTGATTGTATTTAAACAGCATGAAAAATATTTTTGTATTATTACAATCGTTGTTTTTTAAACTCTTAAAAATAAATTCTATTTTGTTGATTGTATTTCAACAGCATGAAAATTATTTTTGTATTATTACAATCGTTGTTTTTTAAACTCTTAAAAATTAAGTCTATTTTGTTGATTGTATTTCAACAGCATGAAAAATATTTTTGTATTATTACAATCGTTGTTTTTAAAACTCTTCAAAATAAATTCTATTTTGTTGATTGTATTTCAACAGCACGAAAAATATTTTTGTATCATTACAATCGTTGTTTTTAAAACTCTTAAAAATAAATTCGATTTTGTTGATTGTATTTCAACAGCATGATAAATATTTTTGTATTATTACAATCGTTGTTTTTTAAACTCTTAAAAATTAATTCTATTTTGTTAATTGTATTTCAACAGCATGAACAATATTTTTGTATCATTACAATCGTTGTTTTTAAAACTCTTCAAAATTAATTCTATTTTGTTGATTGTATTTCAACAGCATGAAAAATATTTTTGTATTATTACAATCGTTGTTTGTTTAAACTCTTAAAAATTAAGTCTATTTTGTTGATTGTATTTCAACAGCATGAAAAATATTTTTGTATTATTACAATCGTTGTTTTTTTAAACTCTTAAAAATTAAGTCTATTTTGTTGATTGTATTTCAACAGCATGAAAAATATTTTTGTATTATTACAATCGTTGTTTTTAAAACTCTTCAAAATAAATTCTATTTTGTTGATTGTATTTCAACAGCATGAAAAATATTTTTGTATTATTACAATCGTTGTTTTTAAAACTCTTCAAAATAAATTCTATTTTGTTGATTGTATTTCAACAGCATGAAAAATATTTTTTTATCATTACAATCGTTGTTTTTAAAACTCTTCAAAATAAATTCTATTTTGTTGATTGTATTTCAACAGCATGAAAAATATTTTTGTATTATTACAATCGTTGTTTGTTTAAACTCTTAAAAATTAAGTCTATTTTGTTGATTGTATTTCAACAGCATGAAAAATATTTTTGTATTATTACAATCGTTGTTTTTTAAACTTTTAAAAATTAAGTCTATTTTGTTGATTGTATTTCAACAGCATGAAAAATATTTTTGTATTATTACAATCGTTGTTTTTTAAACTCTTAAAAATAAATTCTATTTTGTTAATTGTATTTCAACAGCATGAAAAATATTTTTGTATTATTACAATCGTTGTTTTTTAAACTCTTAAAAATTAAGTCTATTTTGTTGATTGTATTTCAACAGCATGAAAAATATTTTTGTATTATTACAATCGTTGTTTTTAAACCTCTTAAAAATAAATTCTATTTTGTTGATTGTATTTCAACAGCATGAAAAATATTTTTGTATTATTACAATCGTTGTTTTTTTTAACTCTTAAAAATTAAGTCTATTTTGTTGATTGTATTTCAACAGCATGAAAAATATTTTTGTATTATTACAATCGTTGTTTTTTAAACTCTTAAAAATAAATTCTATTTTGTTAATTGTATTTCAACAGCATGAAAAATATTTTTGTATTATTACAATCGTTGTTTTTAAACTCTTAAAAATAAATTCTATTTTGTTGATTGTATTTCAACAGCATGAAAATTATTTTTGTATTATTACAATCGTTATTTTTAAAACTCTTAAAAATAAATTCTATTTTGTTGATTGTATTTCTACAGCATGAAAAATATTTTTGTATTATTACAATCGTTGTTTTTAAAACTCTTAAAAATAAATTCTATTTTGTTGATTGTATTTCAACAGCATGAAAAATATTTTTGTATTATTACAGTCGTTGTTTTTTAACTCTTAAAAATAAATTCTATTTTGTTGATTGTATTTCAACAGCATGAAAAATATTTTTGTATTATTACAATCGTTGTTTTTTAAACTCTTAAAAATAAATTCTATTTTGTTGATTGTATTTCAACAGCATGAAAAATATTTTGTATTATTACAATCGTTGTTTTTTAAACTCTTAAAAATTAATTCTATTTTGTTAATTGTATTTCAACAGCATTAAAAATATTTTTGTATTATTACAATCGTCGTTTTTTAAACTCTTAAAAATAAATTCTATTTTGTTGATTGTATTTCAACAGCATGAAAAATATTTTGTATTATTACAATCGTTGTTTTTTAAACTCTTAAAAATTAAGTCTGTTTTGTTGTTTTTAAAGTTTAAAAATAAATTATATTTTTGCCGATTCTATTTCAATAACATGAAAACGATTTGTTGTTTAACTCTTAAAATAAATTCTATTTTCTGCTTATTATAGATGTTGCAGTATAACTTGGAAATTTTCTACTTTCTTGTTTATTATATTTTAATGTTTTTCTTATATTTAAACAATATCAAAATACATGCAAATAACTAATTTACAAAGAAATACACATTTTATATGTTCCTTGGTTGTTTTTGTTTTACAGCATATCAACCCTTTTCAGGTTATGTAATGCTGAATCCAGTTTTTTTAAAGAAAACTTTAATAGAATATATTTTTTTCCAAGTCGCTTTCTATTTAACACATAGTTAGGACCCTAACAGGTACTACCACTCCGGGTCAGAGTAGACCTAGGGGCAATGACAATTAAAGGGTGGCGGCATACTCCACAAAGCCCGCAAGCTGGGGCCTCACCATCGGATATAGTTTAAGGTTATATCCAGGACCCAGGGAAGTAGGGAAGGAGAAAGAAGGGGAAGGAGGCTGTTGTTTTTGTTTTTGCAGAACATAATTAAGTTATACAATAGGGAATAGAAAACAAAACAGAAAATCGGTGTAGGTGCATTTCGTCACAGGAAGTCAATAGACAGGTTGATCTGGTAGCACTCGTTATATTTTAGTGTCATAAAAAGTAAAATGAGCACCAAATTCTGTAGTAGTAAAAAATATAGCTGATTCGCTTTTATATCATATTATCCGGCAAATATAAGTGGTTTAATTCTATATTATCTTATATGGAAAAAGCGTACACAGTTACAAAATTATTTTTAATAATCTTATTTAATTTTGAAGGCGGTCTTGTAGATATTTTTCATTTTAAGATGAGTTGAAATTAGCGACTACTATGTATATAACATACTACACCAGAGCATTTTAAATATGGGACCATATCACCGGTCACTGGATATAGGAGAAGGGAGACTCTTTCTGTACTGAACACGATAAACACAATACATTGTCTCTGTAAATATGTTAATAAACTTCCCTTTCTTTTATTAAAACCTACAGTACATATTTATTCCTTTATTTCTTTCACGGAATACTGTCTTTTGGTTATCTTTATATTATCTCCACCACAGATATATCAACTGATGACAAATGGAACTTTTTTCTTTCGCGAATCAATGCCTCTCCCCTGTGTTATTTGGCTACATACTGACCAACCAGGGGTACGGCGCATTGATCCTTCCTATCCCCTAAGGAATTCGGCCAGCATCCGGTTTGAGGAATAAGAATTCGTCCTTACTGAGAGAGACACCAAACAGAACGGACCTCCTTTTCTTCGCTCTCTCCACCTGGTGTTATTTCTATAGGTATCAACAATTCCACGGGGAATAACTACCGCGATAGCACCAGGTAGCTGGAGTCCAGCTTTTGACAAGGAACATATCACATTCTCCTTAATTTTCTGTGTTACCTTTTATGAAGTTGTTGCGTTTGTCATTTCAGAAGCTTGTATTGAATTATTTATTTTATTAGGTTGTGCCCTAAAAGCATTCTAAACCCTAAACTTTATATTATCCACACCACAGATATATCAACTGACGACGAAAATGAGATACGAACTCAGTAAATTCATTTACTGAAAAAAAGCACATTTTGTCTGGGGAAATTTGGAAAATTTTTCTTACAAAGTTTACATCTAATTGAAGAAAAAACTTCAGAGAAAGTGAAGGATTGATGGCTGCCACCAATTTACGCAAATAAACAGAATTTTTATGCTCTTGTTGACTTTTTTCTTTCAGAAAAGTTGACATCATAACGTGTGTTAATTGCTTGAATTTTCTTCATGAGACGTGTTTTTCATCTCGTTTTATAAATTCGTTTTTGAAAAGCGATCCGGGTGTGTTTTGTTTTGGTTAATACGATAAAAACCAACAAAATGACTGGTTATCCTGACGCTCCGCATTCCTTTGTTTACCTCGGAAGTGACGTCAGACAAATCTTATAATACGGATGGCTACAATTGTAAAAATAATTTGTTTTATTTTTCTTTCATTTTGAGCTCCTTTTTTATCCCGTTTGTTTTTGTTTTCTTCTCCCATTTCTGATTTTGAGCTGAGAATTTATTTTATTTTCATTTTGAGCTCTTTTTCCGATCCAGCGTTACCTGTTATAGGTACTCCTGCACTTTACGACCCGAGCTATTTTTAACACTATTATTTAGAAACCTATTATTTAACATGGGGAAGTGAGGGTGTATTGTAACTATTCTGTACTTTCACCTAACAATTAAATTTAAAAAAATATATCGTTAAACTTGAATTTAACTTGAAAATACTATTAAAAAATAGCGCGGGTCGTAAAATGCAGTGGCAGCGGATCTGGATATTTACCAAACTTTTATATTATAAAAGGGTGCTTCTGCATTTTACGACCCGCGCTATTTCCCATGTAAAATAATAGGTTTCTAAATAATAGTGTTAAAAATAGCTCGGGTCGTAAAGTGCAGGAGTACCTATAAAAGGTAACGCCAGATCGGAAAAAGACCTTAAAATGAAAATAAAATAAATTCTCCGCTCAAAATAAGAAATGTGAGAAGAAAACAAAAACAAACGGGAGAAAAAAGGAGCTCAAAATGAAAGAAAAATAGAACAAATTATTTTTACAATTGTAGTCATCCGTATTATAAGATTTGTGTGACGTCACTTCCGAGGTAAACAAAGGAGTGCGGAGCGTCAGGATAACCAAATGAACAGTACTATGGGAACTGTTTTTCTTTTATAAAGAACATTTTTAAAAAGAAAATGAAAAAGATGAAAAGGATATCTTGAAATTTGTAAAATGTTGATATTTTGTACGATGAATTTTTCTGAACATTTCTCAGTGTTGACAGTAGCGAAAGCTGTGAAGGTCAACATCTTGTTTTTGAACAAAGTTTGTGTATTTTGCACATTAAAAAAATGGCTTCAGCGCAGCAGTGACGAAAACGTTAACTGAGAGTTTGATCGCTCAGCAAAAAGCCCAAATTGACTTTCAAAAAGAGATGCTATACAACGGGATCGTTCTGAAATACTTGTCATATAGCAACCTCCTGATAACTCACTATTTTATGAAACTGCTTTGTCACAAAAATATAATGACAGTGCGCCTGGATTTTCTTTGGCAGAGGGTACAGCTAACTCACTAGCTTAGTTCAAACACGATTCAGAACAAGGTGACACTTTCTCACCTATTATTATAGGTTACGAAAAGATGTAAAAAAAAATGGTCTAACAAAGAAAAAATCGCACACCTACTTCAGAAATTGAGTAGGGAGTTAAATACAAAATTTTAAAATTTGTATTTACTAAAGAAACCGGAAGATACTTCTTTTTCAGAAACTGTTGAAATTTTGTATTCGATACTTAGTGAAAGAGGCAGCCTTTTTCATACAAGATATACGTGTTTAAACATGCAAAAAGAAGAAACTGATGACATTGTCACATATGCAGGTAAAGTCAATGCCCAGTGTGAACTATTTAAATTGAAAGATCTATCAGTTGATATGTTTAAGTGTCATATATTTGTCCAGGGACTGACAGCATCGAAGAACAAGGATCCGAGGTCAACAATTTTATTTATTATGGAGCAAGATCCAGAAATGAACTTGCAAACAGTGACAGAAGAATGTCAGAAGTTGATAAATGTGAAAAGGGACACCACTACGATCGAGGGAAAATAGTGAAAAAAACATTGGATGCTGGAGCTGTGTGGGTTCGCACTTACGAAAAAATTACCCTTGTAAAGACCAACTTTGAACCAAATGTGGTTTAGTTAGACACCAAGCCTCTTAGTGCTGAACTAAACAAAATAAACAAAGACAAAACCTTAATGATTGTGTGATGGATCATAATTATCCACTCCCATCCCCTGAAGACATTTGTACAAAGCTGAATGGAAAAAAAAAATTCTCAAAAATTGATTTAGCTGAGGCTTACTTTCAGGCAAAAGTCAGTAAATTAATTTTCAAATTAATTTTCAAAGTATTTGTGTATTTATATCCATTTAGGACTCCTCAGACTCAAAAAGCACCCTTTTGGTTTGAAAGTAGCTACAGCGTTATTTCAGCAAATAATGGACACGATGCTTGTTAAGGTTTTGCAATCACATATTTGGATGAAATTCTTGTAAAAGATTAAAAACGTGCAGGAACATAAGGAGCACATCAGAGCAGTTTTCTAAAGAATTCAGCTTCAAATTGAGTTCCAAAAACAGATCAAATATCTTGGTCAAATCATAGACAACAAAGGCAGAATACTCGATCTTCAGAGCAGAGAAGCCACGGAGAAGATGTCAGCACCTAATAATGTTGCCCAGTTACAATCTTTTTTTAGCACAATATTATGCTATTTATATTCCCAAAATTCATAAGCATCATCGAACGAATTGTTACACAAAGGACAAACATGGATTTGGGTAAAGGAGTGCCAAAGTGCATTTGAAGAGATTAAGAAATGCCTATGCAAGTTACTATGGAATAGGTGGAGTACTTCTCCATAGACTTGAAAACGGATCAACGAAGCCAATAGCTCATGCATCCAGATCACTTTTGCCTGCAGAAACTATTCTCAAATTGAAAAAGAAAAGAAAGTTTGGCAATCATTTATGCAATTAAAAAATTCCATAGATTTATTCACGACAGGATTTTACATTGGAGACTAACCATAAGCCCTTGTTGACTATTTTTGGCTCTAAAAAGGCATACCCACTCACATTTTAACGATGGAGCATAATTCTGTTGAACTATAATTTTAAAATGGATCACAATTCATCCAAAAATATCGGACATGCAGATGGACTAACCAGACTGATTCGAAAGTGTGCAGACAGTTTAGAGGACACAATGATATCTGCATTGAAAGAGGAAAAAGAACTCTCGGGACTGCTGTGCAACATGATTCGAGAGTTACTAGTGACTCAATAAGGCAGCAGAAACAGATGAATTCATTGAAAAAATGAAAAAAAAAAAACAGAAGCAATTAAATGTAAAGTAAAAAAGACTTGGCCATTTTCTATTTGTTCAGAGATTTTAATGTAATGGAGGATTCATTAGCAGTCATCCAGGCATGTTCAGAATCAGGGCCTTGATGCATGGATATATGTATTGGCCTTATATGGACCGAGACATCAAAAAAAATTGTAAGAAAGTCTCAAGGGTGTCAGCTAGCAGCAAAGGTACCACCAAATTCAACCATGTCCGAATAGGATACAATGTGGACTCGGTTACAAATGGACTATGCAGATCTGTTGAATAAACATTATTTCTTAGTGGTCGTCAACAGTTTCACAAAATAGCCGGAAGTGTTCAAGTGTAAACATCAGACATCGATAGATGCACTATGACTTATTTTAGGTCGTTTTGGAGTGCCTAAAATTATTGTCAGTGACAACGGTACCCAATTTACCAGCAAAGAGTTTAAAGAATTCTGCCCGACCATATTCATCGAATATTTACCAATTACACTATACGAAAAAATTTTATCTGTGTACAGGATCAATTCTAACCCAAACACTAATTCCAATTTGTCACCAGCTGAATTAATGTTCACACGAAAAATCAGATTCGTATTTGATAGGATTTTACCAAGTGCAATCAAGACAACAGCAACGAGAGAAAATCTTTTGACAAGATTCTACAAACCTGGTGACAAAATATTCTTCTTGATTTATGGGACTGGGAAAAGTCCTTGGTAAGAGGGGATTATAATAAAAAGAATGTAACACTTCTGTAAGAAGTAGTAAATTTGACTGTTGCAGGCCTATAAATCAGCTAAGACCTCGACACACTGATGACTACAAACAGGCAGAAGACAATGAACTGCCCTTGGAAATATTGTATAACTCTTTTAATATTCCTCTACCCATAGCACAACCTACTCCAAGAGTGGTATGTCCTACTCCAGGTCCGAGAGTACCAGTTTCACCACCAACTTCATCCCCTCAAATGGTGCTGAGGACAGATTACAAAAGCAAAAAGAAAAGTTAACCAGCTGAGCTCCAGACCTAAAAACAAATGGTATTAGGGCAAATTCTCCAAGGAGAAATTAGCTTAGGGGATGTGATGGTGAGATATGTAATCACTACAGGAACATTTTAAATAAGGGACCTTATATTACCGCCACCACAGGATATATCATTTTGCAAAAAAATATTGTAATTATTAAATATCAGGAATACACAAGAATATAGTTTATAATTTACAGACAAAAATGGCCGAATAAAAATAGGGAACAGTTTTGAAAGCAGATAATTTTGTAGGTTTCTGACTACTTTTTGGTTATATTTGAAGGGTTATAGACTTAATTTCCAAAAGAAAAAAAATATTTGTATATCTGAAAAAAAAGTCACGAAAAATGTTTTTAAAGCAAGCTAATCAATTCAGGTAAATTTTGAAGTTAAATAAATTCATTGAAAAAAAATCCCTTAAAAGATAAATATTAGTTTTCTAGGTCTATTTCAAAGATAATTAATAAAGTCTTAAGATATTGAATCTATATATATATAAAAGCGAAAATGTATGTATGTATGTATGTTTGGATATCTGCTAAAAACTTTCGACAGACGCGACGAAAATTCACAAACTCGGTATCACATCGAAGCTCCATCCTTTGCTCGAAAAATATCGAAAAATTGGCCAAAAACGTTAACTTTTTCACCTCGAAATCGACAATTATCGGCAGGGGGAGGGGTCAACAAAAAGTGTCCTCTCGTGACAATGACAGATTCTACGTCGTGACTTGATTTACTTTAAATAGTTGAAAAAACAAACAAATTTCATGTACGTCGCGTTAGTTCAGTTGGTTAAGGCCTTGGTTCATTATCTAAACGTTTTGGGTTCGAATCGTGGTGTAAGATGTTTTTTTTCGATTTTTTGAATTTTAATATCGAAACAGGCTTATTTAAGCAATTTTTACGTGTTCGTTTTTCTGTTTTCATCGTTCGTTTGCCTTACGTTAGTTTTTTTTGTTTTTTCCCCCGCTTAAGTGTTAACGTTGTTTTCTTTTTTATACTTTGCTTATAACAAACAAACCTACGTCGTCGTCGTAATGCTCGACGACTTCCGGCCGCGCACCTGTCAATTTGGTTCTTAAATAAATTCAAACATCTTCCACTAACTCATTCTGGCTGGCCGATTTTATTTTCAAACTTCGCCTCAGAGCTTCTGGTTCGATCCCCCAGGTTCTTTTTTATTTAACACCACACACACCTCCAAACACCCGGGCATCGCCGGGTACCTCCCGCTAGTCAAATAAAAAGCACACCTTGTTTGTACAAACATAGTTAATCAGCCCCAAAAGCAAGGGATTCTGCTCTTCACAAAATCACAACAAACGGAAGTTTTGTAAACAGGGATTATATTGAAGCCCAAAATTTTAGACAATCGAAAGGCTGTCTGAAAATGGCGTTATATAGTTAAAAGGAAGTAGAGGTTGCTGGTTTTCTTTTTTCCCCAGATGTGAATCCGTACATTTTATCATTTTTATTATTTTATAATTGAAATTTTTTCCTTTTTTTTAAATTATTATTTTTTTTTCCAGATTATGTAAAAATTATGTCACGCCGAAAGTTTCACATTCATGCCAGCAAGGAAAATATAAAAATTTTACATATAAAAAATATGCGAAATCTGTAATTTAAAAAAAAGGAGAAATACTTTTTGAAATTATATAACAATGCTTAATTCAATAACATTGGTAGTTCGAGGCATAAAGTTTTCTTCGGGTTATATCAAATTCATTAGTACGGATTTTAGGGATTTTTCGTAATGTTTCTTTAAAAAAATTTTTTTTGTAATTGGTATAATTTACGATGCTTTATTTTAATGAAAAAAGCAAAAATAAATTTACGCATTTTTTTTACGATTGAAAATCATAACTTTAGGAAAAGTATTTTTTGTTTAAACAAAATAATACATTTCCACTAAAATTAAAATAAAAGTAATGAGTTCGTTATATTCTTTGATCATTATTTGATAAATACTGAAAATGTCATTAAAATCGGTTTATTTCCTGATTTTTGGTGAATTTTTAGTAAATGTTTATACATTTTGAACATCGGCATTCATTTTGCACGTACCTAATAATTTAAACAAGGGAAATTGATGCACCGGTTAATTGGGTTACACCATTGAAAAAAAAATCAGAGACAAATAAGGAAATTCTTGCTCATGTACATTCACAAATATTCTAATTATATAATATTTTAATATTTTGCTGTTTTGTTACAAGGAAAATAAAATAATTTTACGAAATTATTATACTTATCATGATCTATGATTTTGGTGAAAATCGTGTTTACATTTTCAACGAGGTGGGGGGTTTTTCATACTGTAAATTGATTTTTCGGTCCATTATGCATTTTATTTTTTATAAAACGTTTGTACAGTTTTATAAATCGATATTTTATACTTAAATTTAGTCATTATATTAGAATTAAAAAAAAACGTTTGTCTAAAATATTATATTCGGTTTCTTGGAAAGAGCATAGAATTTCACATTGACCCTGAAAATATCGTAAAAATTGAACCTATAGAAAAAATTTTATAGATTTTTAAAGTTTAAAAATTGAATAAAATTTCACTTGTAAAATTCAATTGATTTCATACGTAAGAAAAATGGCTCGTTGACGCACCGACACTTTGTAAACACTGTATTTTAAAAAATAAACAATAATATTTCTATTATTTGTTAAACAATTTTAATAGTTTATTTTGGAAGTATATTTCCATAGAGAAAATAAACAACCCACTTTAAAAAGAGAAATTACGATTTTTAAAAAATATTTTATTCGCAGTTATCTGTTTGGGGTGTCAAAAATTCCCCCAAAATTCTAATACACCTAGTAAACCACGTTGTTTAACAAATAATAAAAGATAAAGTTTTAAAATGATTGAATATGTTTTATTTTATAATTTAAAATTTTTAAATTTTTATTTTTATTTTATAATTTAAAATTTTATAATTTAAAATTATAATTTAAAATGATTTTTATTTTATAATTTAAAATGATTTTTTATTTTTATTTTATAATTTAAAATTTTATAATTTAAAATGATTTTTATTTTATAATTTAAAATTTTATAATTTAAAATTATAATTTAAAATGATTTTTATTTTATAATTTAAAATGATTTTTTATTTTTATTTTATAATTTAAAATTTTATAATTTAAAATGATTTTTATTTTATAATTTAAAATTTTATAATTTAAAATGATTTTGATTTTATAATTTAAAATGATTTTTTATTTTTATTTTATAATTTAAAATTTTATAATTTAAAATGATTTTGATTTTATAATTTAAAATTTTAAAATGATTTTTACAATGATTGAATATGTTTTATTTTATAATTTAAAATCTAAAACATTGAACAATATAAATAATGCGTTGTTTAACAAACACACAAGAAATAATGAAAGATGAAGCTTAAAACTTCATTTTGCATTCTTTCTTTTTTTATTTATTATTATTACATTTTCACCTCAAACAAGGCACATTGCCACTTTGATGTAGGGGGCTACTATTAGGGACACATGTTACAGGGGTACTAGGTGGGGAGTTGGGCAGCAAGATCTCGGTTCACGTTACACTTGAACTTCTGCATGTCAGTACAGTTGGGGAAGCAGGAATCTGGCATGGAGTTCCCAAGTCTAGCGGTTCTGGGGAAGAAACTACTGGAGTAGAAGTATGTTTTACATCTAGGGATCTCTACTGTGAAGTGGTAGGATTACAATGCTCTTAATGGAATTGTTCCAACTCATGTTTCCTGTGAACGTCAGGCCGAGGAGTTTAAAAGATGTGCTTTCAGATAAAGAGTCTTTGGCCATTGCTATTGGTGGTAGAAAAGGTTTCTTGTTAAACAACGTGATTAATTTAAATTAAATTTTAATCATAGGATTACATTTTCAATAATCACGTAAATATAAACAAACGTTTGTTTACAGTAACCGCTATATACCGGTGCCGTCCCAATGTGTCCCCTTTTGTGACAATACGGTTCGAGGCTATTTGTACAATTAAACGGCAAATCTGCGGATTTTTTTGTTTTTATTTTAATTTTTTTTATATTTAAAAAAAAAAAAGTGGGAGAGATATTTAATGTTCTTTTTTTGTTGTTGTTTTATCAAATGTTTTAATGTTTTGTCGAAAACCTCTGTCAACACAAGCTACTGATCTTGAAGAAAAGCATTAGTTTTACTTCAAAATGTTTATCATATCATAATCTTAAAGATAAGAAATTAATAATACTATCACCTATACACTATTTCAAGTTGAATTTTTATAGAAAGTGTTTATGACGGCGACAGCATACATTAGGCACCGCCAAAACTGGGGGGGGCAGGTCAGTACTTTTTGACGGACCGTCTTTTTAAAAATCTACCAAAAATCAGGTAATTATCCGATCAATACGAAATTTTCAGCGATTATTAGGAGAAGAATGCACTTTATAACAGTGTACTTATTTTTCATAAACGATATTTATATATATATATTTTTTTGCTTACAAAACCCCCCCTTGTTTTGAAGTGGGAACAAATATGCTTAAAATAATCATCTGAAACTGAATAAAACATATTGTGTTGTTTTAAGGGACAGAATTATAAATTAAAAAAAAAAAAAAAAAAAAATTCGTTTGCATACCTTATTTTGACGTCTGAATATCAGAACTTCGATTGTGTTTAATTATCCCGCTTTTGAGTTTTGAAGTGTGAAATTCGGTGAATATGTTAAGTAAAATAATTAATTTAAGTTAAGCAAAACAAAAAAAAAAATTTTTAATATTTATACGAAAAAAGCCATTTCAAAATTTTTGATAAATAAATTAACAATTTTTTATTAGCGAGCCGAATAATGCATGACCATTATTAAACAGGGCATGCTTTGAATAATCGATACCAAAAAAAAAAATTCGATAAATATTGTGCCCTTTGTGTTAAAAATAGCATCATTTTTATCGATCTCGTTTGAAAACGTTTGCCGCCTTTCGACTACGGTGGACCAAACGCGCTGAAATAATTTTTTTTTATTCTGCTTTAAATTGCCCCCCCCATTTTGGGGAGCCTGGCCCCCACACACATACACATTAAAAACCAAACTCATACAAATGGTCACCCATCTGGTACTGGCCAGCCTCAGCTTAATAATACATTGAAATTTTCGTCACTGAAAAATAAGTTTTTTTGGCCTGTTTGGTCTTCCATAGTTTTCTTCCCATCAAAAGAAAACGTAAACAGAGTCGATCTGAACTCTACGACGATGCGAAATATCTGGTTAGCTATATGAATAAGTGGAATTATTTGAAATTCAGGTACTTATATTATAATATTTTTGCATATTCTCTTAGAAAATCATCCTAAATCTTAGTTAGACAATAAATAAATTAATTAATTATTTCAAAAACCCTTTTTTTTTAATATTTAAGTACGTTTTTTGTGCAAGACAAAAAATGTCAATTGTTAACTTTTTGGGAAAATTTAACATTTAAAATTGAATTAAAAATAGTAGAAAAAGTTTTACATTATTCTGTTTTCTATATGATAAAATTCAGGGTTTTATCTTTCTGGAAAAAAAAAAGTTACTCAGAAATAATGGATTTTAATAAATGTAATTTCGTTTTAAAAAACAACAACAACTTGATTTTGCGGCCATTTTTGGCGGTGCCTAGCATACATTAACCTCTTTAAATTGTTTATGATTTTTTTAACAAAAAGTTATTGAATGACATTTTTTTAAGTATTACAAAAATCTAACCTCTCATTCCTTAAAAACTTCAATATGAAAAACAGCCAAAAAACCAGGGTGATTCATTTTTCGGTTTTATTATACAAACACCGTGACAGCGTTAGGGTTAGGGTTAGGATTAGGGTTAGGGTTAGGGTTAGGGTTTAGGGTTAGGGTTAGGGTTAGGTTTAGGGTTAGGTTTAGGGTTAGGGTTAAGGTTAGGGTTAGGGTTAGGATTAGGGTTAGGGTTAGGGTTAGGGTTAAGGTTAGGTTTAGGGTTAGGGTTAGGTTTAGGGTTAGGGTTAAGGTTAGGTTTAGGGTTAGGGTTAGGTTTAGGGTTAGGGTTAAGGTTAGGGTTAGGATTAGGGTTAGGGTTAGGGTTAGGGTTAGGTTTAGGGTTAAGGTTAGGGTTAGGGTTAATTCGCTGTCACGGTGTTTGTATAGTTTTACCCATTTTTCTTTTGTATTCAAAACAGAAAATTTGGTCGCTTTTTTTAGATTAATGTAGTAAATTGATACAATATTTGTTTGTGTGTCCAATTCATTAAGAAATGTTATGAAAGAATTAAAATTCCAAAATGTAAAACACGATTTAAACGTGAATTTATGTAAAGAAAAATAAAAGTCTTCTAAACGAACAATAAACTAAAGTCATCTTAACACGGTGTAATCATTGTTTCGTTCCTCGTGCTAAAATGTCCGTTTATAAATTAAGTGTGCCGAATTATTTTCCTATCAAGTTTAGATATTTGTGCATACGTAAGGCTAAAATTGAAATGATTAAGAAAAATTAAACAAATTAACGTTTGTAAGTAATTAGTCTTTTAAGATAAAAATTTCACATAAAATCTTTACTAAGAAGTTCAATGCGCACGAATCGTGACCGTCAGCAATTTGTGTTTACAATACTTAGTTTTACTGAGTATGGAACACCAAAAAAGACATATTGCTTTTTAAAGCTGTTTTTATTCTTTTTCAAATGAATAATGGAAGAAACGGTTTAAACATTTACACACACACACACACACACACACACACACACACACACACACACACACACACACACATATTGCCATCAAGTCATTATTCAAGTACGTTTGATTGAACACGACAGAGTTATTCTTTTTTCCGAATTTTTCTGGATATCTTTTCCAATCGCCGAAAATATCTTAAAAATTTAAATGAGGTTAATGTATGATATCGCCGTCATAAATAGTTTCTACAAAAATTCAACTTGAAATAGTGTATAGGTGATAGTATTATTTATTTAAGATTATGACAGGATAAACATTTGGAAGTAAAACTAACGGTTTTTTTTTTCAGTTGGCATCTGTTATAAAATGATGCCCAAAAGTTCTTGTTCAGCCATATTATACTCAAGCGCTTTCTATCCGTGCATCTGATTATCATCCGCAGCGAGTGTTGTTATATTTATTTTTGAAAAAAATAAATGTTATCACAAAGTGTGGCATGAGACCGCAGTGGAGGCTGGGGTTTTATATGTACATAACTAACATATTATTAACTTAACTAGACTCGTTCACCACAATACCAGACTCACTCCATGAAAATCTTAACTAAAACCCGAAATATATATATATATATATATATATATTAGGCACCGCCAAAACTGGGGGGGCAGGTCAGTACTTTTTGACGGACCGTCTTTTTAAAAATCTACCAAAAATCAGGTAATTATCCGATCAATACGAAATTTTCAGCGATTATTAGGAGAAGAATGAACTTTATAACAGTGTACTTATTTTTCATAAACGATATTTTTATATATATATTTTTTTGCTTACAAAACCCCCCCTTGTTTTAAAGTGGGAACAAATATGCTTAAAATAATCATCTGAAACAGAACAAAACATATTGTGTTGTTGTAAGGGACAGAATTATAGATTTAAAAAAAAAAAAAAAAAAAAATTGTTTGCATACCTTATTTTGACGTCTGAATATCAGAACTTCGATTGTGTTTAATTATCCCGCTTTTGAGTTTTGAAGTGTGAAATTCGGTGAATATGTTAAGTAAAATAATTAATTTAAGTTAAGCAAAACAAAAAAAAAATGTTTTTAATATTTATACGAAAAAAGCCATTTTAAAATTTTTGATAAATAAATTAACAATTTTTTTTTAGCGAGCCGAATAATGCATGACCATTATTAAACAGGGCATGCTTTGAATAATCGATACCAAAAAAAAAAATTCGATAAATATTGTGCCCTTTGTGTTAAAAATAGCATCATTTTTTTCGATCTCGTTTGAAAACGTTTGCCGCCTTTCGACTACGGTGGACCAAACGCGCTGAAATAATTTTTTTTTATTCTGCTTTAAATTGCCCCCCCCCCATTTTGGGGAGCCTGGCCCCCACACACATACACATTAAAAACCAAACTCATACAAATGGTCACCCATCTGGTACTGGCCAGCCTCAGCTTAATAATACATTGAAATTTTCGTCACTGAAAAATAAGTTTTTTTTGGCCTGTTTGGTCTTCCATAGTTTTCTTCCCATCAAAAGAAAACGTAAACAGAGTCGATCTGAACTCTTCGACGACGCGAAATATCTAGTTACCTATATGAATAAGTGGAATTATTTGAAATTCAGGTACTTATATTATAATATTTTTGCATATTCTCTTAGAAAATCATCCTAAATCTTAGTTAGACAATAAATAAATAAATTAATTATTTCAAAAACCCTTTTTTAAAAATATTTAAGTACGTTTTTTGTGCAAGACAAAAAATGTCAATTGTTAACTTTTTGGGAAAATTTAACATTTAAAATTGAATTAAAAATAGTAGAAAAAGTTTTACATTATTCTGTTTTCTATATGATAAAATTCAGGGTTTTATCTTTCTGGAAAAAAAAAAGTTACTCAGAAATAATGGATTTTAATAAATGTAATTTAGTTTTAAAAAACAACAACAACTTGATTTTGCGGCCATTTTTGGCGGTGCCTAATATATATATATATATATATATATATATATATATATATATATATATATGATGTGGGTAGTTGGGAATAAAAATTTTATATGCAAAATATATGACATATTTACAATGAATAATTTATTATTTGATAAAAGACCCACTATTACTAATTATGGCAGATAAGTAGTTTTGTCACTTGAAAAAGATGTAGCCCCCACGAAAACTGATTTTATTTAAACACCACGAAAGTGGGCCTATATCGCTGACAAAACAGCCGATCTGTTACCTAAATGGGGTCGGGAATGGGTATTATCGAACGAAAAAGAGGGGGAGACAAAAAAAATTTTTTAAAACTGGGGGGGGGAGAAAAAACTAAAAGGACTTGAAAAAAAAACTTGACATGCACACTCTAGCTAAGTTAAACTGAGGAAAAATACCTAACACTAACCTATTCTAAATGGTCCGATATTCAGAACACCCAAAATTCTCCGCCTAAGTTATATAAAAAAGAACTCAAGATTAGTTCCTTTCACTCTGCACAAATGTGAATCTTTCACCAATCTTGTGTTGAATTTTGCCGAAGAGAAGTACACCTTTTCCAGCTGAATACACATTTTCAAGCTGTGTTTGAAAATGAGGACCACCAGCTGGGAAGCAGTAAAGGTATCATCTGCATAAACCTCCTTCTGTCGTGTCGACCAAATCACGCCTCTCATAACTGCTAGCAAGCAAAGAAAAACACAGCGTTTTTCTTTCGTCATGCTCAGCACCCAATTGCAACACGGCAAACCGCATCCAGTACAAAACACCTGTCTACCATATGAATCATGAAGCTTTCAACTAACTCACACAACGGTCGAATGATAGCGCAATGAAAGCGTGATTGAGATCTTCCTCCCAGTCTCTGCATTGGACACAACTAGGTGACTCTTTAAAACCCGTTACATAAAGTTTTTGCCGACCCAGGGGGCATTTTAAATTACCAGCCAGGTGAGTGATGCCTCGTAATTATCGAATCAGCTTATCCCAGACCCCCCCCCCCGCGCCAAACCATATCAAGCGACGCTCCTCGTTCATAAAAACGAACCCCTCATGGAGACAAGGGGATATCGGACCAGAAGTCTTGAAACTTTTGGAGTGACATATGCTCCGAAGGTGCATATTTGCACCAAATTCAGTATTTACCGTAAGTACTTTAAAAGTACTAGTGTAAGCCAGTACTTTTTCTGGAAAGGAGTTGCGACAAGCTAAACTCCAGTTCATCTTCCTAATAACATGCACATCAAGGCATGAAGATACCAGGGCTTTGCCATCTGGGCTACTGCCCAAATTCCAAGTCTCTCTTACTATCAGTGGACTGCTTCAAAAGCTCTAACTGCCTTCCATTATACATAGGGACAAAGCCTCTATCCACCTCACACCTTAATTCCTCTATAAACTCTAGCAAATTCCAGTTGTCAACATTCAACAAATCAGGAGCAAGACTGGAATCCCTGTAGACGCCTGACAAATGCAATTTTTGTCTTAACAATATTGGCAACAAGCTGCCATTCAAGAAAATCAAACTTAACAATAGTCTTCACTAAGCCGAACTTCCAAGCACTTAGGGGATAGGTCTCGGCAATCTGACATTCTGGCCCAGGATTGGAACCTTTCACATGCATAATCTGAGAGGTCTTAAAGGCTACTGGGATGTCGTAACAATTACCAGACTTACCACTGGTAAAAAATCTAGACATCTCAAAACACCTGCTACGAACACTCTTACATTAGCAGAGTCCTCATTCATAAAAGAAGGGTCTGCGTTCTTGGCAGAGAAGCAACCATAAATCTAATCGGATAGAACCGAAACAGAAGTAAATCATTCATTTCAATACGTCTAGATGCATTGCTCTAAGACTTCAAGGCGTTCAGCACTCGGACATTGTTGTCAATAGCAAGCTGTCTCAGTCACAAGCTTGCTGAATGATGACGGTCCTTACATGATGAAGCTTCTTAAAATTCTAACTAAAAAGAAATAAACGAACTAATGGCAAAGAATGTAACAGAACAGTGCTTGCCAAAACTGCTAACCAACTAGAATACAAAGCAAACTACTTGAGTGTGCATTAAAAACTAATGTTTGCGCTTGACAAAAATTTTAAAATTAATCTACAAATTCGGAATTACCCGCTTGTCAGCTCACGAGACACACGAGGCCGTATTGATGTGGGAGAGAATCCTGTTTCTAAAGAAGCACTCTGGATGGAGACAAATGAAAGTATATCAGATAAAAAATTTATCCTTCAAGACTGAGGACAAATATATTTTATATATTAAATAAGCTAAAACCAAAAAGCTACATGAGAATTAATCTTTCTCCGACTACAAACAGAATTTTTCTACTCAGAAACCTATAAAATAGTTAATCCTTCTCAGACTGAGGACGGAAGGAATATTTCTTTTCACAGAAAAATGCAGCATAATCTTTTTCTAACTACGGACAGAACCAATGTCAGGGAAAACCTAATTAAATACCCAACTTTAATTCCGTCGGTTGGGAAAAATAAACTAACGTCAAGTCCGTGGACACGACTGGAGACACCTGGAGAGCCTCACCAACGGAGGACAGAAATATAGTTTTAATTTCTAACTGAGAAGATGTAGAGGAATTTATTTATTTTTCTTTTCACACAAAAAAACTACTAAATTTTCCTTCTATAATTAGGACAGAAGGATAAATATGAATTACCAAGGTATAAATAAATTCCTTGCTAATTTTAATAAATGTGCCGGGAATAAAAATATCTCATAGGAAATCTATTTACTCTCTAACTTACATTCAAGATATAAAGCACTAAACTAGCTGGGTACAATAAAGTAAAGAGAAATCTTAAAACATAAAATTACAGGGACGGAAATTATCTCAAAAGAAACTCACAATTTAGATCTAAGCTAACAGAGATAATGTTTTTAATTTTTGTTCAACACACGAGGCAAAAAGGGTAATATAATTTTTCTATATTTCTGGGTTTCTCCAGAAGATAAAGAACATAAATAACGTATGTGCTCTGAACAGATGCAATAAGTGAAGAATATTGATAAATTATTCAATATCCCATTTATTAATAACGAAATGTTATCAAATAAAATTAATCCTTAAAATAAGTAAATTATTTGATAGAAATGAAATGCTAATATTTGGGGGAAATTAATTCACGATAAAAGAATAAATTTACCGGTTATTTAAAATTGTCTGCGAGAAAGTGTCTTTCAAGAAACCTACAGTTTAAGCTAAGCTAACTGAAGGTAAACGAAAAATTTAAAATCTCGTAAAACGCACGTGCTACTAAACTAATATATTGGTTCACTAAAATACAGAAATGTTACGGATATTAAATGAACGCAAGAGTAAAATCAATTTAGCCAATAAAATTATATTCTAACATAAAGTCATGTAGAAAATAAACTTAATTGAAATGAAAGGCAAATTCCCAAGGAAAAAAAATTAAACGTTAAAATTTGTGTTTCGAGAACGACAAATTCAATATGGCGTCCTATAGAAACAAAAGAGACTGTTGAAGGCGACGTCGATAAAAAATAAAATTCTGACAATAGCTAACCGCTGTATTTCTCCAGTTCGTTTCGAAATGCTTTCCTTTTTTCAATTCCTTATATGAGTTAGGTTTTCACAATAATGTATTAATTCAATATTTTTAACCAATAAGAATCGTTTAAAATTCTGAATCTAAAAATTGTATGTCCAATCAGCAACCCTTATAAAAAATTACTTGTCCACAGAATAAGAACTATCAACAACCGCCCATCTACGAAATATCAACTAGAGTGCTTTAATGTGAAATTTCCTAAAATCTGTTACTATCTTTCCAGTTATAAGACGACCAGTGACCACCAAGAAATTAAACTCTCAATAACATACACACACATATGCATAAACAGATATGCACACACACACACACACACACACACACACACACATAAACAAACAAAATCATCTGATGCTTTTGACTATTTCTTTTTACAAAATGTAATTTGTACAAATTAATATTTGGATGATGGGGAGGTATTTTTTCTGTTTATTTTGTAACATTTGTTGGTAACAAATAATTTGTAAATTTTCTTGATTTTTTTTCTGCATTTCCCCTAACAATTTACGTTTTTCATAAAAATCATAACTTATAAAAAACTTCTGTTTACAAAAAATGCTTATGCACTTATTGAACTGCATTATCTTTAAATAGTTTTATATCTTGTTTTGATTAAATTGTTTGGTGAAAGTACAAAATACTCATAAAACACCCTCCTCTCCCGATGGTGAACACTGCTTTCTAAATAATGTTATGATTTTAGCACGGTTCAATAAGTGCACAAATACCACATGTACACGCATAAACAAAACGTTTTCTGATAATTTTCTTTAAAAAAGACTAAATTTTTTGGAAAAAAAAAACAAAACACTTTCATCTAACAATTTACGGTTTAAAACATTCATATTTTTTTTAAAAGAAAACAATTTTCCTTAAGAACATTTTCATTTTTTTAAAGCTAATAAAAGTAAATAAACAATACAAAATGCGCTAATCTTGACTCGTTACTTACCATGAGGGTAATTCGGCTTAAGGAAATAGTTTGCCTTAAATTCGAATTCAATTAAGACAGCAAAACATCAAACCGGAAATGAAAATATGAAACGAGCCGAAACGAAACATTTCGTTTATTTATTTTCATTTTTCTCAGTTTTTATTATTGAAATAAAACGAAATAGCTTTATTTGATTTTTATTGGATTTTTTTTTCTTTTTATGTAAAAGTGCAGTATCTTTCTTTTCACCCCCGAAAAATCCTTTAAAATTACTATGAAAAGTTTTCGGGGATGATAAAAACGAAAACAAATATTTAGGACAAGGTTTATTATTTAACAGAAAATCTTGAGTTATTTCTATAGTTTCTACTCGATGAACAAGAAGAAACTATATTTGTAATCTTATAATATTATAATATAATAATTTATAAGTATATATAGATTAATTATAATTAATCTCTATATACTTATAAATATTCCTTTCTTTATATTGCTTATAAGCGTTTAGAATGTCCCTTTCTTAATACGGTTAAAAGGAACAATTTATATACAAAATAAGCGATTAGAATTAACGATCAAATAAAACTGCAGTAGTTTACCATCAGTTCGAAACAGAAAATAGTAACAGAGGATGTTTGTGATCTTGCTATATGATTCTCATCAGAAAAGCCAGGGAAATACAAAAAGTTGTTGTAAGGACATTATCAAAGAAAAGAGATACAAAACAGCAATATATATATATATATATATATATATATATGCATATATATATATATATATATATATGCATATATATATATGTATGTGTATATGCATATATATATATATATATATATATATATATATATATATATATATAATTATTTACTATAATAATTATTAAATGCCTACAGACACTAGTGTTTCATCCTTCCAAGTATCATCAGTGCAGGATGTTATGATTAACCCCACTGGCTTCATTAGCAAGGACCTAATCCATTCCGCTACCGTTTAATGCAATAAATGCCATTCAATTTAAACATTTATTTTCTAAATGTTTTTTAAAGGTTTGTCAGAGTGATCTAATCATTATATGATGGTCTGCATATAAGAGCAAAATTTACCGACTTTAATTCAACTGAGAGTCCATTATTTCTATTTTATATTCATCATATATCAATATATTTCTCTTGTGCATAATTATACCAACATATATTAACATATTCTATATTTAATGTAAATTTCAGGTTATATATATATATATATATATATATATATATATATATATATATATATATATTGTTATCTGTTAACAGTGCAGGTTAAAATTTGATTTTACTATGTATGTTTATGTTTTTCAAATAAAACAATGAATGATGGAATAAATGAAATCTGACAAATATTAATATATATATATAAATAAATACATATGTATATATATAATTGTATATATATATATATATATATATATATATATAAAGTTTAAGATAAATACGTCTTATTGGGAATGGAACATTTGCTAAACTCTGAATTTGAAATATATAAAATAAAAAATAATCTAACCAAATAGACGAACGTAATTCAGATTATGCTAAAACACACACATTCCATCATTCCCTTTTTAAAAATCTTTTGTTAATATTCAGATTTTCTATATTGAATGAAATATTTAGTGGAATTTTAAATTTATTTGATGATTTATAAAAAAAAAACAGAATTGAAACTAATATTTAATAGCCTAAACACTTTAACTTATACATATCGTTGTTTTAAATAAAATTAACTGAATTTAATTGAGTCAAATTCTAACCAGTGCAAAGATTTTTATGTTTATCATTTGTACAAAATATTAAAACGTTCTCTCAGTCTGAAGTCTAATATATAACATAGTGTGCAAGAATGTGGAGTTTTGTTTTGTAAGGAATTAAATATTAACTTTTGTTGAGAGTTAATATTTAATTATATTACAATTTACATATATTAACGTTGTCGCTTTTATAGCTGCCGCCTGTTTTATGAAAACCCTTTATCTTCCAGGAACTGTATCTTATTTATTGATATATATTATGTGCTCCTACAACAAACAATATGTTTACATCTTCGAGAGACTATGTCCTTTTCAACCATTATTTAGTTCCTCATATTATTCTCTCATTCCATTATATTTTAAGTCTTTTGAATAATTCCGTCTGTTTAAGTATGCTTTTTCATATGTATAACTAAATTTGATTTTTGTGAACAAGAATATTCACAAACTGTGCAGGAATATGGCTTTTCCCCAGTGTGAGTTCTTATATGAGTCACTAATGTTGACTTTTGAGAACAAGAATATCCACAAACTTCACAAGAATGTGGCTTTTCCCCAGTGTGAGTCCTCATATGTGTCACCAAATATGATGTTTTAGAACAAGAATATTGACACATTTCACAAGAATATGGCTTTTCCCCAGTGTGTGTTCTTATATGTATCACCAACGCTGATTTTCTAGAACAGGAAAAACCACACACTTCACAAGAATATGGCTTTTCCCCAGTGTGAGTTCGCATATGTATGATTGAACTTGTTTTTTCCGAAAAGGTATTTCCACAAACTCTACAAGAATATGGCTTTTCCCCAGTGTGAGTTCTCATATGTTTCACTAAGTTTGATTTTCGAGAACAAGAATATCCACACACTTCACAAGAATGTGTCTTTCTCTCGCTGTGTACCTGCATGTTTTACTAAAAATGATTCTGAAACAAGATTACTAACATAATTATTATAATATGGGCTTTTATCTTTATTGTTTTAATCTACATATCTTGACGCAAATATTATTTTGTAATAAGAAATAGTAATATATAAGCCAAACTTAAGCATATAGCAGTTGTCTGGTGTAACTTGTGTAAGAGATAATAGTTTGCTGTACTGTATAAAATATTACTTTTCCAAAATAGCACACTTTCCTACAATTTGTAATTCGATCTGTTCATACTTTTTATTTATTTTAACATTTAAATAATTATGATCTTTGAGATTTTTAACCATTTTATAAAATTTGTTAAAAATAAATTTTCCAAAAAAAATAAAAATAAAAAATGTATGTTGTATTTTACATAAAGAACCAAAACAGCAAAAAACAAAATGTTGCTATGACTTTTAAATGAGAAATAAGGTATTCCTTCACTATAGCAATAGATGAAAGACAAACAAATTCTTACTTTAGACGCACAGAAAATTTAGCACAACAGAAAATTATTTAAAAGTATCAAGTTCTTTCATTTTTAAATTGGAAAAAAGATAGTTGTACAGTGAAGTATTCATATGAAAAACAAAGAAATTCTTGTCTGTGTCATACATAAGTTATCAAAATCGAAAATCATGTAATATTTTCGAGTAGTATATTGCGATTAAAATATGCAGATATTATACAACAATTCAGCTTTTCATCATATTACTCACAAAATGTGATTTTCAGTACAAAAATATTTAACAAGAAATTTTATTCCTTATGTTTTACTTAATTTTTGGGAACAAAATATTTACATATTTTAAAATAATACAGAGTTTTTATTTTGAGATTTTCATTAAAACACTTTAGTTAAATACGATTTAATTTCATATCATATATATATTTGACTTTTTAATGTATTTCAGTATTTAAAATAATTATTTTATTAGACCAGAACCTTGTAATTTTTATTCCTTTCAGAGACTATGTCGTTTTTAGTCATTTTGGAGGTTCTAATATTTTCTATTTTATTCTGTTCGATTCTCTTAAAACCATTAAACATGTGACAGTTTTTGTCCATATTGTTGGTTAATTAACATTGTTAAAAGTTAATTACTTATTATCGATCTGTCTATCTATTCAATGATATTATTAAAATAGTTTATATTGGGAGTTATTTATTGTTTATAGAATTAAGTTTAACAAGAAATTTTAGCTGGGATGTTTATATAATTTAGCTAGGTTAAATATAAACAAAATAACCTTGAATAGGCGTGGGTTTGTTCCTGAACATAATCACTTTTCCATTTGATAAGATATATGAAGTTCCTGTTTCAGTGGTCTCTTTCTCAGTGTGAATTCTGGTTCAAACGAAATTGTGCAGATTTCATTAAATTTGATGCTTGAAAACAAGATTATCAATGAAATTCTCAAGAGTTTGGCATCTTATAAAAGTTAGAAAGGAAACGGCATCCACTTAACATTCACATTCATCTGGTGAAATAAAAAATATATACCAGTGTATGAGAATATTTTCGTTTTTACTCCAGTTTCTAAGGCAACCATTTACTTTAGGTTCATCACGTGTTACTGATTCAAACTATTTCAGAGAATTACAACAAAATCATCGTATCCATAAAAATAATTTGTCACTGTTGTCTACTATGTAAGGAAACCATTTTCTGTATAAGAATTCTTCAGAAAGAAGTCATTCACTTTAATTCAACACCTGTAAATAAAAAGAAATGAAATTTAATTTACATTCCTATGAAATATGAATGACTTAAACGTTAAAGGTGAGAGAGGGCATTCATGCGAATCAAGTACTGGTCATTTTGCACTCTAATAACAGATAACAGAATACCAGATGAAATGCTCATCATAAAAAACATTTTTCAAAATGTTTGAAACAATGAAATCGATTAGATGTAGCATAACTGGTGTTAGGAAACCAAAGGCAAATATAAAAACAACAGAATACTGTCGATTGTAAATAAAAAATTAAAACAAACAGAAAGAAATTGTTTTAACAATTCACACTCGCAAAATGTTTGTGATTGTTTTAAGCACCCAAATATAGGTTACATTACTTGGTTAATAATTCACACACACAGGAGTATTTTAAACTGCATAAGACATTTAGCAGCATAACATCTGTTCCCATTACAATACTCCATATATCATCCCCATATATGTATCTCTGTATTACATGTACAATTCAGCTTCTCCATCTCAATACAGTCAGGGAAGCAGGGATCTGAAAAGAAATTTCAAACTCTAGCAGGAAAGATGCTATTTGTTTGGTTTATTTTGTTTTTTTTTTTCAATTTTCACCCCAAACAAGGCACAGTGCAACTTTGAAGCAGGGGGCTACTATTAGGGACTTAATTAGCGGGGTCATTATGAAGGGAGATGAGTAGAAAGATGTTTGTTAACATTACACTTGAACTTCTGCATATCATTACAGTTGGGAAAGCACAATCCCGGAAGGGAGTTCCAAAGATCCGCAGTTTTGGGGAAAAAACTATTGCAGTAAAAGGCTTTCTTGCACCTAGGGATCTCTACTGTAAAGGGAGGAGACTTAGTAGCTTGTCGGGTTTGTCGGGGGTAGTTACGTTGAGGAGGTACAAGTGTTTGCAGTTCGTCAAAGCATTCACCATTAAAGTATTTGTAGAACAGTCAGAGGGATGCAACATCTCGTCGATGAGACAGAGGCTGAAGCCTAGATGACAGTTCAGGACCTATCAGGTTGGCGACTCTCTTTTGAACCCTGTCCAGGAGCGAGAGACAAGCAGCAGATGCACCAGCCCAGATGTGACAACAGTACTCCATACATGGGCGAATGGTTGCCTTATAGAGGTATAGAATACTGTCAGGCGTAAGTAGTTTTCTAGCACGGTAGAGGGAGCCAACCTTCCTTGCAGCAGCCTTGGCAATGCTCTCAATATATCTATCCCAGTTCATATTCCCTGTAAAAGTTAGGCAGAGGAGTTTAAAAGAAGTACTTTCAGGCAATGTGTTCCTGGCCATTGCTATTGGTGGTAGAGAAGATTTCTTGTAGTTATTGAAGGAAACAAGCTTAGTGTTAGCAGCATTGAATGTGACCAACCATTTTTGTCCCCATTCTACTATGGATTAGAGGTCATCCTCTAGAGTTTCTGCCATTTCCTTGGATATGTGTTCATTTGTTTTCCCCTCATATCTGTTATAGAGAGTGGTGCCATCGGCAAATATACCCATCTCCAAAACAATTTTATCAGGGAGGTCATTTATGAATATCAGGAATAATAGAGGTCTAAGGATAGACCCCTGAGGTACTCCCGCATTTATGTCATATTGTTTGGATGTATGACCGTTGAGGACAACTTTGATTTTTCTATTACTTTAGAACGATTTAATTACATTATGAATTCTTCCAATGATTCCATATGATCTAATTTACTTTAGAAGACCATCGTGCCATACCCTGTCAAAAGCCTTAGATATATCAAGGGCCACCGCTCTACCCTCCCCTGTTTTATTCAATGAACGGTATATACGTTCAGAAACTACAGTTAAGATATCTGCTGTTGAACGGGCTTGCCTCAATCCATATAGTTTGTCAGTCAGGAGTTTAGCAGCTGTTAGGTGCTGGACTAGGGCTTGATTAACTAAGGACTCAAATATTTTGGCGAAAAGCGGGAGGAGGCTAATGGGGCGATAATTCAGTGGGTCAATTCTTTCACCAGAATTCTCGAAGACTGGTACTACAGAGGCGGTTTTCCAGCAGTCGGGAAAACAAGATTCGTTAAGGCATTTATTGTAAAGTTTGGACAGAACTGGAGCAACCTCGGCAGAGCATTTTTTTAATAGCACAGCCGGGATGAGATCTGGTCCACATGCTTTTGAGGTATCTAGGTATTTTATAATAGCATGTACCTGAGAAAGGGTGATTTTCAAATCGTCTAGTGTGGCATCTGTTCGCAGAGGAAAATCAGGGAGTGAGTGGTGTACCGAGTTCAGTGTGGAGTTTGAGGCAAACCGACTGGCAAGCAGATTAGCCTTGTCAGTTGCCGTGCAAGCAACCTAGGAATCTCTGCAGTGTAAGAATGTGATTTTGTCAAAAGGTACAATGGATTGGAGCTCCTTGGAACATTCTCCATTAAAATACTTGTAAAACATGCACAATTATGCAACATTCCATCGATGAGATAGAGGGTGAAGTCTAATTGACACTGTAGGATACTTGGCGACTGTATTTTAACCTTATCTAACAATGGGAGACAACTAACATATGTACCAGGCCAAATATGGCAACAATACTCCATATATTAGCGAAAAAAAATACACTTAAAAAATAAAGGACACTCGCTTGCCAACAATTACTAACCAAGAGGCAAAAAGAACCCTTCAGAAAAATATCAGGATAGACAAAATCCTATGACCCCTTGTAGCAAATGTGGAGGACCTTATGGGTACAATGCATGTCAATACCAAAGGAAAAAAACATGTGACCTAAGTGGCAACAATATTTCATATATTAGCGAAGTGTGACTTTGTGAAAGTACAGCATATTCTCAGACGTAATTAACTTTTAACTTTCTATCATGGTAGAGAGAGTCCACCTTCTTCGCAGTAGCCTTGGCAATGCCCCCGGCATATTTTTACTAGTTCAAGTTGCCTGTAAATGTTAAGCCAAGGAGTTTGAATGAAGTACTTTCAGGTAATGTATCATTAGCCATAGCTGTTAGTGGTTGAGAAGAACTCTTGTAATTATAAAAGGAAAGGAGCTTAATTTTGGTAGAATTGAATGTTGTGATAATTGGGTTGATTGACTTACCGAGGGTGGCTCGGTGGGAAGGGAAAGACACTCATGGCTGTGAACGGCCCGGCCTGGTGTTTGTTAATGAAGAAAATAGGATGTCTATTCCTTATAGCTTAAATAGACATTCCAGTCTTGTTTCAATCTCGCTGAACGAGAGATTGAGACTATAAAAAGAGTCACCTTTGTAGGCTTGCTGTTGTTGTAGTTTGTTCGTCGTTGTTAGAGATCTATCAGACCGGTACAACAACTGTTAACAGCGCGTTATATTTACAAGAATATGTTTGCTTGTAAGCAACGAGGTAATTTTTCGTTGCAAGCTAAACGTCTTCCCCCCCCCACTCGTCGGTAGGAAATATCGACACATTGCAACAAAAAACATCCGGCTGCGAATTTCAACCAACTTTAGAATTTAATTATTCTCGAGATAAGTCGGAATTAACAACATGGAGGATTCAGTCTCGATGGAGGAACTGAAGCTGAAACAGAAACTTCTTCAACGAAAAATACAGACTACTCTGGAAGGGTTAGAAAAGGAGGAGAAGAGTTCTGAAGAAGTGGTTTCTCTATTTAAACATGAAATAGAGGACTGGTTAGAAGAGTTGGAAGGAGTCTCCTTTGGCATGGAGAAACACTTTGCTGCAAGGGGAGAAGCAGAAGCTTTGGCAAGCTTAAGTCTAGCTTCCTTCCGCTTCAAATATGAAGCCAGGCAACGTTTAAGTTTTCTGCACAAAGCTGACCAGAGTGAGAACCCAGCAGCCACTTCAATGGAAGGAGATATTGACTCTACTCCAAGTCAGGAGAACCTGGTTACTCTAAACACTGAAAGATTACCACCCTTCGAACCAAAAGCCCATTCTTCATTTTCAGTGGAGCCATTCAAATTAAAATTGAAGGGACCACGCTTTGATGAGAAGGACTTTTAGACCAACAAGAGGAGCTTCAAGGACTTTTTGACAAAATTTGAAAATTGTGCCAAGTCCATTACGTCTAACACTGAAAAACTCTATTTTTTTAGATGTTCCTTGGAAGGCAGAGCACTCCAACTTATAAATCATCTTTCACCCTCTGAACTGTTATGAATTTCCGGGAGTTCAGTTTAATTTGATGAGAAGGACTGAGACCAACATTTACTTATGTCTCCATTCCACTACAATCTGGAAGTCTTCTTTTAAGGTTTCAGCCATTTTCTTAGAAATGTGTTTGTTTTCTTCCCCATGTTGTTTATAGTGTGGTGTAATCAGCAAATATACCTTGACAATAATTTTATAAGGGAGATCGTTTATGAATATGAGTAATAATAAAGGTCGAGCACTTGCACATGTTATTTTGATGTACGACCTTCGAGGGTAACCTGGATTTTTCTTGTATTTAAGAAATATTGATTACGTTAAGTATCCTTTACTGATAGCATCTAATTTTATTTTCAGAGAAAACCATCATGCTATATCCTATTAAAGACCTTAGATATGCCTTGCGCTACTACTGTTACATGGAAAAAGACTGCCCCCTTTCCATGTAAATAAGAAGAATATTAGATAAGTGAAAATGACATTAGGATAAGCCTAGAATCGAACCCTGTAGGCAAAGTTAAGAAATGGAATGCTAGATATCAAGTCTATTGTTAAGTCATTTAAAAATCTGAATATTAACTGTCAGTAAAAGAATGAACAATGCAAATTAAATTATATTGTTTAAAATAGGTTAGATTAGAATTGAGGGTTCGTTAGTCAAAAGTGTGTTGGACAAATATATGTAAAGCCATGTGAAATTTGTCATGTTTGAAAACACACTTCTGACGTCATAGACAAAGGACATTTATCCATATAGGAAACTATGGATACGAATTTTAGAGTCAGTCAGAGGGTTGATCAGCCAAGAGTTGACATAGACCCTTGGAAGCTAAGGGTAGAAGATTAACCATGTAGATCCAAGTTTGAATTCCTGACGTCATCAACCGGCCGATCAGATAAATAAAGAAGCCATCATTATGTTTTGTAAGTGTTGTCTTGTGTCATTCTTCATCACGAACGAAAGGTAATGTGTTTATCAATTGACATTGTGTAATCCTTCGAAGATTGTGTATCTCCCCTACTGTGTTAAGAACTGTGCATCATATCACTCTCCTCTAATGTGTTAAATGCTCGCGGGAAATTCGAAACTTCAAGAGTATTGATTTTTGAAAAGTTTGGTTAAAAACAGGAAAAACGACTTGTCTATGTTGGTTAAAAAAAACAACATTCAGGCGTAAAAATCCACAAACATGGAATAAAGAACACTTAGAAAAAGGACAAAAATTCTTGCCGAAAAAAGGATTTAACAAAGACATTGCCAAAAAGCCTAATCTTGTTGTTAAAAGAGCTACTAAAATGTAAACTACAACCTGAAACTCATAAGATGAATTGCATGGAGAATTATTATTACTGAATTAACGAGACCAAGTTTTCAGTAAGTACAAAAAACTTTGTTGTTCTAAAAAGCATGTCTTGCTAATACGTTGTATGGTTAAAAGGCATTAGTGTGCAAAAAGAGAAAAAAAACTCCTGCAAAAGTAACTGATAGTATATTTTATTTCATTGGCTAAAGCGGGTATTCGCAGAAATTTTTAAAAAAATGTCGGATTTTAATCCGATTAAAATAAACTTTTTCATTGGTCGACGGGACCGCACGTCGAAGAAGAAAAAAAAACGATTTCGCTAAGCACGACAAATAAAGTCTTAACGAAAAAAGGACAATCTTTTTCGCACAGAGATCAAAAAGAATAGTCAATATTAAATAAATGCTATAAACACTCTTTCACAAGGAAAAACAGGAAAAAAATATGTAGGATCAACAAGGAATTGAACCCAGTACCCACAAGTTACGAAAATTGAAAAATGACAAACGAAATCTACTGTTTCTGTATAAATGCAAACGCCAAACTATATTTTCAGAAAAATTGCCACACGAAAAAATAAATATATGAAAGAAACATTTGTTAAATAACCATGTACGAATTTTGTAAAGTTTTTTTTTTCTATAGAGTTGGTACTATTGGAAAATTAAATCACCGAATAGTGTTGTTTCTGAACAAAACTCATTTTGTCATATTAAGTTATTTCATACCGTCCAAAAAAATGGATGATTTTGCAAAACAAATTTTGGAAATGGTGAAATTCCAACAAAGTCAACAATTAGAACTTGAAAAAGGTTCAGAAAAGAGCAATTGGCAATACCGAAGCAAAACAAAGAGAAACAGTTAAATTTCATGAAATATCTCGAAGAAAAACAAGGAAGGGAAAAGAACGAAATGAACAAACAAAAATTGGAAAAGCAGTTAGATTTAATGAAATTCGCAGAGGAAAAACAGGAAAAAGATAGGAAAGAAATGAATGAACAAATATTGAAATAAAAAAAAATTACATTTAGAGCCACAAAACCAGTCAGATAAAAAAATGGACATGATAACGATCTGGTCAGCTATTGATACATTTTACTATGCTCCTGAAGAAGACCTAACGTTTGAGGTATATTTCAGAAGATTTGAAGACCATTTAAAAATTGATTGTAGTGCATGGACTGGTCAAAAGAAGGTCCATTTATTGCTACGGAAGTTATATATATAATAAATTCATGCACTATATTTTTCCAAGAAAAACCAACGACGTGTCGTTTGACAAGGCAGTCAAACTATTAATGGGGTTATACTGTCCAAAAAGAAGCCTTTTTCATAAAAGATGGAAATGCATGAATCTTACATGTAAGTAGAGTCAGGACTATACGACTTTTGCATCTATAGTTAATAAGCACTGTGACGATTTCAAATTGTCCTCATAAACGGCGGACAATTTCAAGTGCTTAATATTCACACAAGGTTTGATAGCCACAAAAGATGCCGATATAAGGCGTCGCGCTGTAAATAAATTAGAATTAGGACTTGATTTGATGCTTCAGAAACTTGCTGAATATTGTCAGCGGTGCATGGCAATGAAGCAAGATTCCCGAAACATAGAGGAAGCAGGTATTGCTAAGATTAAAAAATACACTTAAAAAATAAAGGACATCCACTCGCCAACAATTACCAATGAAGAGGCAAAAAGAATGCTTCACAAAAATATCAGGATAGACAAAATCCTAGGACCCCTTGTAGCAAATGCGGAGGACGTCATGGGTGCAATGCATGTCAATACCAAAGGAAAAAAAACATGTGACCTATGCAAGCGAGCAGGGCACAAGGCCTCATATTGCAGAACAAAAGTAGCAAAAAAGAGCTACATAAAAACTGCAAAAATTGACCCTTCACCAAAAGAGAACTACATAAAAACTGCAAAAATTGACCCTTCACCAAAAGAGAACATAAGGAAGCATGTTATAGTGAGAATCAGTAATAAATTAAAACTGCAGCTCGATTAAGGGTCGGATTTATCAATTATAAATTTTCACAGGTGGAAGAGAAAAGGAAAGCCCCTGATGACAAAGACGAATAAAGTCGCAAGATCGGTAACTGGTGAAAAGATAAATTTTAAGGGTGAACTAGTTATAAAAAGGAACGAGCCAAAGGCTTAAAGTTTTTGTTCGCAACAAACTTATTCAGGACCGATTGGATTCAGGAATTTGAATTATGGGACTCCCCAATGAGTGATTTTTGTCACAAAGTCATAAACCTTACGACTATTGCCAACAAACTCAAGAAAGATCTTAAAAACTTTTTCCAAGGGTTTTCTCCAAAAAGCTTGGATGCTGCACAAAAATAAAAAGGAGATTCGATTGCTGGACGAAGCAAAACCAATATTCAAAAAGCCACGATGCATACCGTATGCTCCGAGGGAAAAAATTGAAAAAGAATTGAAATACTAATTAATACTGTGATTTTTAGCCCTATTAATGAGTGGGCAGTCCCCACCGCATATGTGAAAAAAAATCTAAAGAGATTAGGGTATATGCTGACTTTTTGACCGGATTGAATGCGGCGATCAAGGACCATCACTACCCGCTACCAAACCCAGACAAAATATTCACTAAGTTAAATGGCGGAAAATATTTTTCAAAAATAGACTTAAGCAAGGTGCACCTACGAATACCAGTAGAGAAAGATAGCTCAAAACTTTTGTGTATCGCAACGCACAAAGGACTTTATAAATTCAATAGATTAGCATTTGGCAAAAAAGTAGCACCTGCAATTTTCCAACAGGTATTTAATACTTTGCTAAGTGGTTTGGATTTCGCAATAGGCTATTTGGACGATATTCTTACGCATAGTAAAAATGTTGAACAACATAGAGATCATGTATTTCAAGTGTTTGACAGAATAAAAGAATACGTCTTCACATTGAAGGAAGCAAAATGTGAATTATTTTTGGAACGAATTAAATATCTGGATCATATATATAAGGATGGGAGGAAACCCGATCCAGACAGGTCCACAGCTATAAAAGACATGCCAGAACCTTATAATGTAACTACATTGCAGAGTTTTTTAGGGTTCGCGGACTATTATCAATTTTTTATATCTGCAAAGTTAAGTCATGCAGACGGATTGTCGCAATTAATCCTGAAATCAAGGAAACCGCTGGAAGACACAGTAATAGCATCACTACAAAGTGAAAAAGACTATACACAAATATTATGTAATACGATCAAGGAACCACCAGTCACTTTGGAAGATATAATAAGGGAGACTGAAGAAGATACTTTCATCAAAGAAACAAAACAAAAAATTAAATCGGATGAATCGGCAGCAGAAGCTTATTCTATGTGCAATGAGGTACTGTTGTACCGAGAAAAAGTAGTAATATCAGCTACACTACAAAAGAAAATTCTAAAGGATTTTCATATGGGGAACCCTGGGGCTACGCAAATGAAGAGCCTCATGAGGTCCTACATTTATTAAAAGAGTATGAACACTGATATAGAAGGCACGGTAAAGTTGTGTAATGGATGCGCATTGGCTGCAAAAGTGCCCCCAATGCAATTTAACCCGTGGCCTAAAGCCGACCACCCACGGCAAAGAATACATGTAGATTATGCAGGCCCACTGGATGGAGACTATCATTGAATAGTGGTAGACAGTTTTTTTTCAAAATGGCCTGAGGTGTTTCGATGTAAAAGTCCAATGACGGATTTTACAATCAGTACTCTTCACGAATTGTATACTAGGTTTGGTGTGGTTTGTTGTCTAGTGTCAGACAATGGAACACAATTAACTTCAGCAGATTTTAAAAGTTTCTGTGAGGATTTCCAGATTGACCCCATAATGACGCCTACCTATCATCCCTGATCGAACGGTCAGGCAGAGACGTTTGTAGACACATTGAAAAGAGCCCTGAAAAAGGCTAAAGGAACGCCCTCAGAAAAGGCGCTACAACAGTTTTTACAAGTTTACCAAATTATGCCAAATGAAAACACTCTAGCAAAGATGTCGCTGGCAGAGTTAATATTCGCGAGAAAAATTAGGCAGGTCTTTGAGAAACTTTTACCAAAACAGGTAAAACCGCCAAGTACTATAGTTCCTAAAAAGAGGTATTTACCTGGTGAAAAGGTATTTTTTCAGGTACACAAAAATAATAGCACAATGTGGGAACTATGAAAAGTCCAGAAAAGGATCGGGCGGATGGTCTACATTATCGAAGGTCCAAGATTTACTCACAAGAAGCATTTAAACCAAATTTGGAAACGTATGACAGATAACGAAAGACAACGTCCTGCTGAACAAGAAGAAGTAATGGACCAGACATATAACACATTAAACTTGGTAACACTACAAGCAGCCGGACAACGCCGGTCCTCCAGGAAAAGGAAAATGACCGACCCGATTGAGATCAACCCCAGGAAAAAGAGCTATACGATCATCCCAGGGGGATGAAAAGCTCGGGAGGGGGGGATGTTGTGGGGTCCAAATCACCCCTATTTCAGAACTAAGTGGAATCAACCAGTCCTATGAATACCACTGGTTTCAGAGACTAAATGGAGACATTCATACCATGTTTAACCGCATGCTATGAACACATTCCTCTCATACCACTTTAGTGGCTCCTGTATTCTTTATGATAAATACCTATTATATTTTATGCACTTTACACTACTTATGGTTTCTTTCATTTGTAACCCCTAGCACGGGTCTACAACAGACCCCCCTACTACACAACACTACCCTAGACAACTCTATCCTATCCAGTGTGTGATATTTGCAGTAGAGTGAGCTTGCCTAAATTCATACTTTTAGTCAGAAATAACTTCATTTTCTATGAGGTGCTTGATTAATTAAGGACTCAAAGATTTTGGCTCAGAGAAAAAGGAGGTTAACAGAGCAATGATTTAATGAGTCAGTTTTTTCAGAGAAGCAATTTTCCAGCAGTCGAGAAACTAAGATTCAGGTCAAGAGTGAAGATCAGACTCAGAAGCATGTCAAAACAGAATTTAATATAAAATGATCACTATTTATAGACAGAATTTCACAAACTATTTCGGTTTACTTACATAATTTTAAAATTATTTTTTTATTTTTAATGTTCTTCCCAGTAAAATGTTTACGCATTGCTTGTAAAGGCAATACAAGTAAGAGGATTAACGAGCCTCAGTCGTTTGCCAGTTTCTATTCCAAGGGAAAACAAGTGGGTTATGGAATCATTTAGGCATTATTTATGGCGGTACTCATATGTGGGGGGGGGCACACGCTTGGGCAGAGCGTTTGTTCAGAGGAAAGGTATTTTCTAAACAGAAAAAAAACATGCATGCAGGAAAGGCAATATAATGTAATTAATTCACAACATTACTGCGCTATGAATAAAAACAACTATGCTAAATCGTGTATCAAATGTGTTAAGCATCAGGGTAGAATAGTGAAAATCAGTGATCACTTTATTATGCTCACGTCAAGTGCTGTGTAAAATGTTCTCATTTTGGGACAAAATAGTTCTTTGGTTTATTGAAATAAGGTACAGAATAATTAACAACGCCCTGTTATGTAAATGGATTTCTAAAGAATAAGATCATTATTTAAAAAGTTATTCTTAATATGTGGAGAGTGACGGTGGACTTAGTTAAACATATTTGGGAGGTATACAAGTATAACATTCCAATTATAATAAATATATTTGAAATGAAAATAAAATTCATATTTCCAGTGAAAGAAATGAAATTAAACAAAAATTGCGTTGATGTTGACTTTCCCAATAAAAATAAAAATGTTAAATAAAAATGCCCAAAAATGTTACTGTTATACAAAAAGCCAAAATAAAAAACTATTTTAGTAAATCTAACCCAGTATAGTTTACCTGTATGAAATTCAAATTCTATGTTTAAAAAAATATCTGCAACGAACGAAAAAAAATATATTTTGGATTTTTGAGTCAGCAATCTTTTTCTTGTATAAATTTAACGCAAAATGAGCACCCAATTTATGATCAGTAAGTTTCAACGAAACGTATGTGTTCGCAGTTTCTAATTTTTGTGCCAATCTGGAGGGGGCTTCCATTGGTTTTGGCGTTCTAAAGATTTTTTGGGAGGGAAGGGATAAGATTTCAGGTGTTGTTAACTATTCTGTACTTTCATCTAGCAGTTAAATAAAGAAAAGATACCATTAAATATCGCTGTTGGCTTTCTTAAATTTGAGCATCCAAATTCATATTTAATATTTAAATAGAAATTGTCATTCTTCTTCTCATTTTTTGAAAAAAAAGAAGGGTATGTTTTGTAAATTTGAATGTAGATCGGGAAGGGTGCACTTTTTTATTCATCCACTTTTTTTTCTGTTCCGTTTGATATTGTGAGAAAATAAAAATAAAAATAAAAAAGGAAGATTGCTTACTTGGTGGCGCCGGCCTCGAGGGCGGAATTCTAATCTGAGTGGTTGAGAGGACGAGTCTTTATAGACTTGGAGGAGTAGGGGGAGGCACAATTTTTCTGTTATAAAAGAATTGTGTCTCTGACTAGTACCAGTTCTGTTAATGACTTACTGGTGAACGGTTGGCACAACTTAGTTACTCGCTGCTTGCCGTACTACAATACTTGTTACTCGACCCAGTAGGGGGGGGGGTCGCATAGGGCATAATTTGCAACCCCTCGGAGCTTACGCTATCACCGGGTAATCTACTTTACCCTCTAAATAGTTTTTTTTCCACATCTTGCAAAGGATTTGCTGCTTACTCTTTCGTCGGTTAACTACTGTCATGAAAGTCATGAAAGAGCAGCTCCTACACAGAAGGGAGTCATTGACTTAGAAGATTCAGGGACGACTGAAGATGTGTCGTGATGGAGTAAGGCCATCGGCGTACTCATTCTTAAGGACGGAGATTCGACAATTCATTGTCTAGTTAGAGACTTGTATCACACAGCTGGAATTAGGCTCCTTTGATGAGAGTACACCTGCTGAGATTGAGGGTGCTTGGCTGCCTCTACTGAAGGATTATTATGAAGACTTGGACGATTTGGATCAAGCATACCGACAGCCAGAGCCCAGCCCTTACTCGGAATCTGCCTTTGAGTTCTCAAGGGCTTCTGCAACTACCGGGAGAGTTTCTTCCTTCATTGTTAAACCCCCACGTATACAGATCACAAGGCCTACATTTAGCGGACAGGAAATGGAGTCCAACCGCATGAGTTTCAGAAACTTCTTGACTAGGTTTGAGAACTGCGTGATCGGCATGGCCAATGATGCCGAGAGGTTGAACTTCTTGAAGTGTTCACTCTCAGACAGAGCCTTGAGGCTGGTAAATCACCTGAGTTGCACTGACACCAATTACCAGCAAGCCAGGGCTATACTGAAGAGGGAGTATCTGGACCTGGATGAAATCATTGACCAAATATTCCAGGATATTCTGGACTATGTACCAAAGAAAGGTGGAGCCCTTTTTGAGCTGGGGGACTTTGTTTCCAGGACGGCATCGCTGTTGGAAGAGCTGGGGAATTCCTTTTCGCGTGACTTTTCTGTGGACGATTCTGGCGGAGCCAGACTGATGGCTAAGATTCTATTTAGGAAATTTCCTCTCGAACTGAAAGGGGAGATAATAGCGCTAACAAATAGACGGGTGCCGCCTTTGTCCTCCATATTGAGACTAACTGGAGAAGCAATAAAGAGATTGCAGATTAAAGGCGGTGTCTCCCCTGCAGTTACATCAACAGTAAGACAGAATACGTCTCAAAAGTTTGGTAGGGGGAACGCTATTATTCCTTCTTTTCATGTGGATGTAAACAATGCAACTTCAACCGGGTATTCCCGCATGTTGCCACCCATTCTCTCAGTTACATTCTCTTGTGGACCAAAAAGTGTCAGTGAATTGCCAACTGGACACGGGTAGCGGGCGGACATATCTGGCGGCAAATGTACTGAGAACTTTGTGCCCAATCGAAACTCTTGGTGTCAATTGTGAGCTGAGATTGTCTACCTTTCTAGGTGAGTGTCAGCGTGGGTTCACAGAGGTAGTCCTGGGAGTTGACTTGGGTTCTGGAAGGACTGTGACATCTCCTGTCTTTGTAGCCGATGGTATGGACTTGTCGGTTCAAGTGGCCAACCTGGAATCTCTATTGCGTGTCTTTCAGGATGCAAAATATGCTTTGGCCGGCCAGTTTGAGACCAGAAGGGATTTAATACCGATCAAGGGAATAATTGGGTTAGACCTGATTGAACACCTGGACTCATTGAAGCTGATCCCGTGTTTGAGTGGATGGGCCTTTGCAACCCCGCCTGGATTGGTCCCGTTCGGAGCAGTGGACTCTTTTTTCATGGAAGATAACCCCCTTTCTGAGGTTACTCACCTCTCGTTTAATTCGGTGATGGAACATACCCCCAGATCGATGCATCACATTTACGTTTTGTCCTTGAAACACAATCAACATACCTGGATCCCATGGCGGAGTGCTTTCCTGACAGTATGGTACAAAGAGGACTAGAACAAATGTTTACGTTGGAATCTCTGGGGCTTCCCAGTCAGGAGGACTTTTCTGATTATGATAAAGTGCAGATAAAGCGATTTGAGGAAACGGTAGAGCTTCGGGATGGAAGCTATTATGTGGAGCTCCCCTGGCATCACGATAGATTAGCCAGAGTCCCCTCTAATCATGCAACTTCCTTGCATGTTTTAGACCGGGTGGCAGCAAACTTGACTAAAAGAAAAATATATGATGAATATTTGGAGGTGTTTCGTCAGCAACAGGAGGACGGTATAATTGAAGAGATTTTTGTCTCCCCTCAGTATGTGTGGATACCACATAGACCAGTTTTCAAGTCCGACCCTACGGCAACTACCAGGATCAGACCAGTGTTCAACTGTAGTTTGAAGGCAGGAGATGGATTATCGCTGAACGAAGCAGCATATTCTGGCGTGAACTTAACAGGGGACATCTTAAAGTTGTTGCTGGCCTTTAGAGCCAACAATTATGTGCTACTAGCAGACATTCGCCGAGCCTTCCTAATGATTTGGCTTAAGCTGGAGGCGGATAGGAACCGGTTTTGCTTTTTTCTTAAACAAGGAGATTGTTTGCGCTGCTTCCACTATACCACCTTGATATTCGGATTTACCTCAAACCCATTTGTGTTGGGGTGCATCTTAAAATTGCATGCGGCAAAATACCCTCAGGATGCTTGCCGCAGAATGATGGAGGACCGGTTTTATGTGGATAACCTTGTGGCATCCGTGGCAGACGCGAGTGAGCTTACTACATTGTATTCCCTTGTTAGAGAGCGTTTGCTGGAAGGGGGCTTTATTATCCAGTCATGCAACTCAAACAGTCAGGCGCTCCGCACTAGGATGAGGGAGGATGGTACTCTAAGTATCCATGAAGAGGAGTGGGAGAGAGTACTGGGCTACCGATACTCCCCACATTCGGAAGAGTTGTATGTCGCTCCGGTAAAGTGCAATCCTGACGTGACAACTAAGAGAGGTGTTCTTTCAGAGTCAGCTAAAGTCTTCGATCCGTTGTCCCTATGTCTCCCGGTTACTATTCGCAGTAGAGTGCTAATCAGGTCCATGTGGAAGAATGGTGCAGGTTGGGATGATCCACTCCAGCCAGCAATCTTGAGCGATTGGAGAGAACTAGCCAGGGACCTTTCAGGTTTGAGTGATTTCCGTTTTTTGCGCAAGGCGATTATGGCAGGGCTGCCTGGAGATATGTATCTGTTTTGCGATGCATCCAAGGAAGCATATGGGTTTGCCGTGTATATCGTGCAAAATGGTCGGTCATCCTTATTATTTGCAAAAGCTAAGGTGGCACCTATGAAGGACAAGACTTTGCCTGTGTTGGAACTAATGGCCGTCTTCCTCGCCTTCAAGTGTCTCCCCACAATCCTGGACAATTGTGAAGGATTTGTCCCCAAGAATTTGTGTATAGCCATGGATGCACAGGTGGTCTTGTCCTGGATTTTATCTCAAAACATAGCAAGCAAAAATGTTTTTGCAAAAAATAGACTTAAAGACATTCTGCAGATGAAAGTGGAGTTGGAGTCTCGCTATGGCTTGAAGACTCTCTTCAGATATGTTGATAGTACACACAACCCGGCGGATTTGTTAACAAGAGGATTAACATTGAGAAAGTTCCAATCCAAGATGGAATTTTGGTGTTCAGGCCCTTCCTGGCTAGGCGAAGGAATATCTCAATGGCCAGGACAGGATATGCCGTTTGAGTGAGATATGCCAACAAATGACCCGCAGTTCAGCGAATTGTTCTTTGATCCATGATCAAGAGTACACTTCCGCCATACCTTTTCAGAGGTTTTCCTCATTCTCTGGTTTACTGACTGTTACTGCCTTGGTGTTTAAGTTCCTAGCCATCCGATTTAATCGACAATGGGACTACAACTCTAAGGTAGCGATCTACCTTATGAAGACAGTGCAACGGCAAGAATTTCCCATGGAAGTGGAGTACCTCAAGGAGCCGAGTGGTAAACCCATGCCAGTTAGGGTTCGTGCTCTAGATCTTTTTCTGGACCCTGACGGTTTGATTCGATCTCGGGGAAGAATCAACCAATCTTCCCACTTTGGTTATGAAGTTAAAAACCCCATTATGATAGGGAAACATCATCCTGTTACCAGACTCATCATTTTAGATTGTCACGAAAGGTGTTGCCACCTTGGAACTGGGTCAACTCTAGCAGAGTTGAGGCGAAGCGGTTATTGGGTCCCGCAGGGTCGACAAGCTGTGAATAAGGTACTGGCTGTTTGTGCCAGATGTAAACGTTATAATTCAACGCCAGTGACGCCGAATGCTGCTGCTGCCCTGCCATCGCACCGTACCGATTTCAGAGTCCCCTATCAACACACTGGGATTGATTTTACTGGCCATTTTTGGGTGAGTGACGGGAAACGAGATACGAAAATGTACTTGCTCCTGTTCACTTGCTTGAATATCAGAGCAATACACATTGAAGTAGTTCCCGACATGAGCGTACCCTCTTTTTTCCAGGCACTGGTTCGATTTACTAACCGATATGGCGTTCCCAAAACCCTTTATAGTGACAACGCGAAAACATTTATCGGAAGTGGAAAGATTTTCGACTGTCTCTCTCTTTTTACGGACTATCAAAGAAAATACGGTCCTTGTAAGTTAAAACTTAAAACCATTCCCTTGTTCTCTCCTTGGTATAGAGGAACATGGGAGCGATGTATCAAGACCATGAAGAACTGCCTATTTAAGATTCTTGACAGGGGTAGATTGGATTACTTTACCCTTCTGACAGTGTTATCGGATATTCAGAGGTCTGTTAATAACCGGCCTCTTACTTACCAGGTGTCAGCCGACAGAAGTGCTACTCCAATTACCCCTAATATGTTCCTTAAGCCCAATCAGAGCCCCGGGCTATTGATACGACTGGATAGAGAGGATAGAACAACCTTGTTGCCTCCCAGCAGGGAGAGGCTAATTCAAACCTTGGAACTTAGGGACCAATGTCTGACAGATTTCCACAAACTATGGTATGAGAAGTACCTGCTAGAGCTGGGAAGGAAGATTCCTGGTCGATCCCGACTCAGTACAAGAACCCACCTCCAGAAGGATGATGTTGTGCTGATTAAGAGTCCTTTGAAACCCAGACCGTTTTGGGTCTTAGGAACTATTACTGAACTGATTCCAGGCCATGATGGTGTCGTTAGAGCAGCATGTGTTCAAAAAGGGGAGGGCTTGGAGGAAGTACATTCCCTGAAACATCTGTACCCCTTAGAGCTTTCTAGGACTCCTGAAGGACCTCCTGTTGCGGAGGGAGGGGAGACATTGGGTTCACCCCCTAGTGTTGAGGAGCAGGTCTGGTTGTGTCCCCTGTGCAGTTCTCCGCAGCAGAATCAGAATATGATCGGGTGTGACTCGTGCGACAATTGGTACCATTTCCGATGTGTCGGTATCGACTCAGAACCTCCCAACAGGCAAAAGTGGTATTGCCCAGAATGCGCGCCCCTGAAAAAACGACGGGGTAGACCTAGCCTGCTGCCTGCTTGATTGATATCTGGACTGATCGACTACTGCTATATTGTACTAACAGTTGTTTTTTTTGATTAAGTATTTTGGTGGTCTGTCATTTTGATGTAACTTTTTTCTTTTTCTTTTCTCTCTTCTACCTTTTGTTTTTTTTCTCGTTTTTGTTGGGAGTGTGTGAGAAAATAAAAATAAAAATAAAAAAGGAAGATTGCTTACTTGGTGGCGCCGGCCTCGAGGGCGTAATTCTAATCTGAGTGGTTGAGAGGACGAGTCTTTTATAGACTTGGAGGAGTAGGGGGAGGCACAATTCTTCTGTTATAAAAGAATTGTGTCTCTGACTAGTACCAGTTCTGTTAATGACTTACTGGTGAACGGTTGGCACAACTTAGTTACTCACTGCTCGCCGTACTACAATACTTGTTACTCGACCCAGTAGGGGGGGTCGCATAGGGCATCCTTTGCAACCCCTCGGAGCTTACGCTATCACCGGGTAATCTACTTTACCCTCTAAATAGTTTTTTTTCCACAATATTTAAAAAAAAATTCCCTTCATTAATACTACTGTATTATTTAGAAAGCCATTCTTTACATAAAGATGGTCCTTGCTAACTAATTTATATTTCACCTAACAATTTTATAAATAAAAGGGGGCATTTATAGTAAAGTAAAACAAAATAAAACAGTTGTCAAAAACAAATATATAAAAAATGAATGTTAGCAAAGGCAAGATAAGTTTCTTCTTTACCTGTCTCGATACGTTTTTTAAAACTTATTTTTAAGCCTTTATTTAAAAAAAAAGGAAAAGTGGTCATATGTATGACAAATAAACAATAACAAGGGCAATATAATTTACTCTTCTACCTACCTGGATAAGTTTTTTTTAAACTTATTTTGAAGCGTTTATTTCATTTGAACAGAATTACTACCGAATCTTACGTTAGAACTAAAAAAAAAAAACTTACATGAGACGGTCATCTGTCAGTTCCCGGTAATAGGTAAAAATAAAAAAATCTAACAAAAGACTGGTAGAAAGCCACCCAAAAACATTCAAGGTGTCACTTTATGCAAATGTTTGTTATGTCAAATGATATTTTATGGTATTTTTTGTTTATTAAATTATCCGATGAAAAAACAGAATGCAAAAAAGAAAAACATAAGAAAGCAAAAGTTTTTATAAGCACACTCTTCTCTTTTTATTTTTATATTTTTCACCCCCTTATCATTGAAATATATAAAAATGCATAAATTTTTTATTTTTTTTCATTGAATATCTATGTTTAGCTTGCAGTGTCAGAAATCATCAATAACAATTTGCGGTAAACACTGGAATATTTAGATTACTGCCTTTCGAAGCTTATAACTTCTTGAAAATGCAATTCAAACCTTAACTTTTTTTTAATTAAAGGAGCAAAGACCAAAATTTAAAAAAATAATAGGTTTAATAGCAACTTATGCAATATTTGTTTTTTAAATACGTTTTCCTTAAAAAATATTTTTAAAAAAACAACAAAATTTTACTTCCTTCGATTATAAAAAATATATATGAATTCCAAAAAATAACTGACCTATTCGATCAGTAGTTCAATTGTTCATTACAGGTAAATTTCCAAAAAACTATTGTTTTTTTGTTTTAAATTAGAATATTTTATTTATTGATCTTTTATCTTCAATTTGTGATACATAAAACTTTGGTACATAAATTAATTATTAAAATTTTAATGGACATTTCAAAATGCGGGGGGGGTGAATTAAAAAAAAAAAACGTTTGTCCGAAATATTATATTTGGTTTATTGAAAAGAGCATAAAATTTCACATTGACTCTGAAAATATCGTAAAAATTGAACCAATAGAAAAATGTTGATAGATTTTAAAGTTTAAAAATTGAAAAATATTTAACTCGTAAAATTCAATTGATTTCATTACGTAAAAAAAAAAAATGTCTACTTGAAGGCGTGCCGGCACTTTGTAAACACTGTTTTTTTTTGTTTTTTTTTAAATAAAATTTCTACTATTTTTAAACAACTTTAGTTTATTTTGGAAGTATAATCCATAAAGAAAATAAACAACCCACTTTAAAAAGATAAATTACGAGTTTTTCTTCTTTTTATATTTCATTTGCAGTTTTGTGTGAGGGGTGTCAAAAATTCCCTCGAAATTCTGATACACTTAATGTTTAGCATATCCGTTAGAGATTAAACAATTAAAAAATTAATTGATAAAGAAAGTTTACGCATTTTTATATATTTTTCTGTGAATGCAATGAATAAAAAATAAACATAAAATATATTTGAAAATTGTATCTATTTTGTGCTTCCATACCTCAATTGAGAGACGTGGGTGTCAGCTTCTGGTGCGTTTAAAAGTTAGGCTCTCCCTTTATACATAATTATCGGTACTCATGCAGAGAGTGGTCCGTGCTGAAATAATAACGCTATTATTTTAAAAGCCATTCTTAACATGGGGAGGGGAGGGTGTTTTGTACCTATTCTGTACTTTAACCTTACAATTGTTATGTTGGTCGAACACGTGGTTGTAAATGTGTCTTAATATTAAAGTTACAAGCTAGATGAAGATAAAATGAAGCGTCTTACCATAAGAAGAGGTGCTTACTTGGTAGAGGCACATAAGTAGAAACCAGGATGGCTGGAGAAAGAGATGACACGAAGAGATAGAAAACTGAGAAAGCAAGCATGTTTATTTCGTCAGGACGCCATTAGAGGAAGTGCCTCTTCCGGTCCGCAGTAAACGGAAGTCCTTCAAACAATCATGCAGTAAATGTCCTTGTTTCATATATATATATATATATATATATATATATATATATATATATATATATATATATATATATATAACACAATTGAATAAAAAAAAAACATATCATAAAACTTTAATTAAACGTGGAAACACGATTTAAAAAAATAGCGCGGATCATTCTCTGCATTAGCACCCAATTATCAAAAACCTTTTTAAAAAATGTTAAAACAATTATACATCGAAGAAACAGTTTTGTGCTCAGTTGTCGAACAATTCAAACATATTTAAATTAAATTATTGTTTCTGATAAACATTATTATTTCATCAGAAATTACATAAGTTTTATTTAAATATACACATTTCTGATACTAAAAAAATTGGGTGCTAATAATGCAAATGCACTTATTGATCTGCACTATTTTTTAAAAATCGTATTTACAAGTTTAATTAAAGTTTTATGATGTTTTTTTTTATTCAATTGTAAAGTTAAAGTACAGAATAGGTGCAAAACAGCCTCCCCTCCCCGCGTTAAGAATGGCTTTTTATTTAAGGTTATTATTTCAGCACGGATCAATAAGTGCATTGCATGAGTATCACAGATTGAAGATATGCTTAGGACATGTTTTTAATCGGATATTCATACTGTATTATTATTATTATTATTATTATTATTATTATTATTATTCACATCTGTTTTAAACACGCCAGAATCATTTTTTTTTCTTTTTTTTTTTTTTTTTTAATTGCAATAAAAATAAATTATTTTAATGTTAAGATTATTTTAAAAGTTATTGAATGGATTTTTGGAGAGCATAAAAATATAAGGAAAAACTTACCTTCATCCCAGGAATTTAATAAAAAAAAAAAAATCGAGATGAATTTGTTTTCTTTTGTGTTCAAAACAGAACAATTATTTTGTTTGCTATAATTTTTTCGATAAATTGATACAACTTTTTTTTCTGTGTCCAATTCATTGAAAAATAAAACATATGAAAATAGAACAGAATTAAAATTAAAAGATGAAAAACATGATTCAAACGTGAAATTATTTAAAGAAAAAAATCAACTGCTAAAGAACAATGAATTCAGTTCATCGTAATACGGTGTAATCATTATTTCGTTCTTCGTGTAAAAATGTCCGTTCATTAGTTAACAAGTAAAGAATAGATGTCCTGTAGCAAACGACGCCGCCTGGCGGTGCCCGGCGCATATTTCAACTAACACCGGTGATTCGACCTTGATAATTGCACTAGGCGTCGGTTGTTTGTAAACACGTCAAATAGCAAACATGCTCGAATATTTGCCCGCAATTTTTTTTTTTTAAATATATTTACAAAACTTTTGAAGATTTAAAAGAAAATGTATATATTTATAAAACATATTTTTAAAGTAAGTAACAAAACGAACAAAAAATATATTTAAATAAATGGGTGCCTCTTTCTGTTTCGGATTTTTTGCGACTAAGATTGATTTTTAGGTAAATTTATACAAACACCGTGACAGCGAATTAACCCTAACCCTAACCCTAACCCTAAACCCTAACCCTAAACCCTAACCCTAACCCTAACGCTGTCACGGTGTTTGTATAATAATACCGATTTTTATGTACCGAGTTTTTTTTTTGGGGGGGGGTCTGTGTGCGTTTTTAAAACAATTCAATATTTATTCTTGGAAACATTAACTTCATATATTTTGAAAATAATATTTTTAAATATTAAATTTTTCGTCAAAATTTAATATTTAAAAATATTATTGGCGAGCAAGATTTTTTTTTTTTTAATAAAAGATATCTCAATAAATGGGTGTCTTTGTGAGTGCGTTTTTAATATATTTACAGAATTTTTTAATAACTGTTTTATTCATTTTATCAAACAAAAATAGAACTTGTATAATGACATATATATTATGGACTGTTTTTCAACCATCGAAATTTTAAAATTAAAGTTAGTTTTATTTAAAAAAAAAAAAAAAAAAAAAGACCAGGTGTTTTTTTTTTTTTCAATTAAATTATAAACTTTATTTGAACTTTCAAGAAACTTTTACAGACATAAAAAAATAGACTTTATAGATATTTTATAATAAGTTTTTAAAAATATATTTAACGAAAATTTTTTTAATCATTTCATTGTTGAATAAAATTTCAAAGTAATAAATGGCGAAAAAATAGATCTCGAAAAAAAAAAACACCTCGTCTTTTTTTTTTTTTTAAATAAAACTGTAATTTTAAAATTTCGAAGTTTGAAAAACAGTCCATAATATATATTTCATTATAAAAGTTCTATTTTTGTTTGATAAAAAGAATAAAACAGTAAAAGTCAAACAAAAAAAAAAAAACAGTTCATTAAGTGCAAATAAAGACTGTTTGAATAAAACTTATAAAAAAAGGTTCATTCCATACGGTTTTGCCCATTTTTTTTTGTACGTTTTTAATATTTATTTTAAGTGCGATGTATGTCGGTGGTCAGTGAAGGAGAAATCCTTCTAGGCCGAGGCAATTTTTATGCATAATAAAATCACAAGTATAAACAATCGAGATTTAAAAAATATATTATTTTATTCACGTATCTTTTTATAACTTTTATTTTTATAAAGATGAAATGTAGTATCACAAGATAGAAATCTTTTTATAATTTTTATTTTTATTAAAAAAAAAAAACGCACTCAGAAAGACACCCATTTATTTAAATATCTTTTATTTAAAAAAAATCTTGCTCGCCAATATTCGTCAAAATTTAATATTTAAAAATATTATTTTCAAGATATATTAACTGTCGCTGAAGTTAATTTTTTAAAGAATAATTAAATAAATATTGAATTGTCTTAAAAAATCACACAGCCCCCCCCCCCCCCAAAGAAAACACGGTACATAAAAATCAATCTTAGTTGCAAAAATCCGAAACAGAAAGAGACACCCATTTATTTAAATATCTTTTATTTAAATACGTTCGTTTTGTTACCTAGAAACAGATGATCAAGCCTTTATGTGCTTTGCAACACAATATTATAGGCACCGCCAAAACTGGGGGGGGGGCATGTAAGTACTTTTTGACGGACCGTCTTTTTAAAAATCTCCCAAAAATCAGATAATTATCCGATCAATACGAAATTTTCAGCGATTATTAAGAGAAGAATGGACTTTATAACAGTGTACTTATTTTTCATAAACGATATTTATATATATTTTTTGCTTACCCCCCCTTGTTTTGAGGGGGTTCCAAATATGCTTAAAATAATCATCTGAAACTGAACACAGCATATTGTGTTGTTGTAAGGGACAGAAATATAGATTTAAGAAAAAAAATTGTTTGCATACCTTATTTTGACGTCTGAATATCAGAACTTCGATTGTGTTTAATTATCCCGCTTTTGAGTTTTGAAGTGTGAAATCGGCGAATATGTTTAGTAAAATAATTAATTTAAGTTAAGCAAAACAAACAAAAATTTTTTTTTAATATTTATACGAAAAAAGCCATTTTAAAATCTTTAATAAATAAATTAACATTTTTTTTAGGGAGCCGAATAATGCATGGCCATTATTAAACAGGGCATGCTTTGAAGAATCGATAAAAAAAAATTCGATAAATATTGTGCCCTTTGTGTTAAAAATAGCATCATTTTTTCGATCCCGTTTGAAAATGTTTGCCGCCTTTCGACTACGGTGGACTAAACGCGCTGAAATAAAAAAAAAAAAATTCTGCTTTAAATGACCCCCCCCCATTTTGGGGAGCCTGACCCCCACACACATTAAAAACCAAACTCATACAAATTGTCACCCATCTGGTACTGGCCAGCCTCAACTTAATAATACATTGAAATTTTCGTCACTAAAAAAAAAATGGGGGGGGCCTGTTTGGTCTTCCATAGTTTGCTTTTTATCAAATGCAAACGTAAACATTGTTGATCTAGACTCTAGATCGACGGTAAGTAACTGGTTGCCTATATGAATAAGTGGAATTATTTGAAATCCAGGTACATATATTATAATATTTTTTGCATATTGTCATAGAAAATCACCCTAAATCTTAGTTAGACAATAAATAAATCAATTAATTATTTCCCAGAAATTTTTTTTTTAAATATTTATGTACGTTTTTTGTGCAAGACAAAAAATGTCAATTGTTAACTGATATATCCTGCGGTGGGTGGCCGTAATAAAAGGATATTCAAGAAAGGTATTCCACAAGGAAAATAAATGGATAAAGAGGTTCTGAAGTAATAAACAAATAGAGAAGTTTATTGAGAATATTTACAGAGACAGCATGTCACGTTTTTTAAGTGTTCCCGCACAGGGAAGGCTCTCACAACTGGTGACCGGTGATAACGTTCTTTCGATAAAAAGTTCCGGCGGTGAATTGCTCATCTCGCCATAACACCTCCCCCTAAGACAATTTCTCCCAAGAGAATTTGGCGTAATATCGTTTGCTTTTTTGCTTGGGGCTCAGCCGGTTAACTTTTCTTTTCACCCTTGTACTTTTTCTCCTCAATATGGTTTGTAGTGGGTGGAGTTGGTGGAGAAGCTGGAACTCTCAAACACAGATTCCTCAGTATTGTTCATTTGTTGGTTTTTTATCGTATTAACCAAATACAAAAAACACGTAAAAATATCTCTCATGAAGAAAGTCACAATTTACATTCCAGGTCCCTGCTTTCTCAACAGTACTGACGTGCAGAAGTTCAAGTGTAACGTGAACCGACATCTTGCTGCCCAAATCCCTACATAGTACCCCAGTAGTTGTTGCCCCTGATAGTAGCCCCCTACACCAAAGTGGCAATTTGCCTTGTTTGGGGTGAAAATGTAAAAATAAAAAATAAAAATAAAAATAAAAAACTTACTTTAAAAAATGTTCAGTAAATATATACTTTTTCTTTTAAATCTTCAAAAGTTTTGTAAATATATTAAAAACAATTGCTGGCACATATTCGAGCATGTTTGCTATTTGACGTGTTTACAAACAACCGACGCTATGTGCTTGTGCTAATGTCAATGTCGAATCACCGGTGTTAGTTGAAATGTTCGCCGGGCACATCCAGGCGGCGGCGTCTGCTACAGGGTATCTATTCTTTACTTGGGCCGTTAAGTGTGACGAATTCGTTTCCATATTGTCGGAATTTTATCTTGCTTCCAGATAAATTCGACGCTAAAGTAACTAACCTAAAAAAATGACAGCATGGAATAAAAAGGGGGGGTAAAGTATAAAATATAACGGTCTTGCTTTGAAACGAAGAAGAGATTTCATTTACAATAATAAGTTGCGAATTTTTCCTTTTGCGGGCATTAAACTTATGAAACGCCAAGCTAACATGTAATGAAAAAATAACACTGGTTCTTACAAAGAAGATGTCGTATCCATGAACGAATACAATAATAAGATTCAAAAATAGTATCTCATAATCACCTGTAATATTTACAATACAAATTTATATATATATATATATATATATATATATATATATATATATATATATATATATATATATATATATATATATATATATACAGTCAAGTTGTACACACAATGTATGGTCAGAAGAACTCCAGGAAACACATATCAGAACAAAAAAGCAGAAAAATTAAAATAGGCTTATTTTATACAAATTCACATGAAAACCTTCATGTTTTAGGTTTGAACAGAGGAGAAACTAATGATACGAGGCTAGGTCACAACAGATGTTTGAACTGAGAATATTCTACCAGATAATTAACTACATACATATAAAAGAGTATAAAGGCTTGAGAAGTTCACTTACCCTCCAACCCCCTCATCCTTATATTATCTCTGGCGAACACCAAAATATCTCAGCTCCCTCGTAACCACAAGAGACCAGTGAGATCAACACCGGTGCTACAAGAGGGACGAATTCAATCAACCCTATGCTTTGATAAGTTCTTCAACTTGGTGGAATGAAATAAAACTGAAACACAAATCCTGCACAAATTATGCAAGGCAATTACAGTTTTAAACGTTTGCATAGCTATATACATATAGCCAAACAAACAAAGTTGAGTATAGGTGTCAGAAACACCTAGGTAGCTGGAGATGTAATATTTATGGAAGACCCCTATCAAGGAAAGATCCAATCTTGTGTTCAGCACTGAAACAAACACCTCAGCATTAGAAAACTCACTCCCAACTAAGTATAAGATGCTTCTGAGCGCCTCAGAAACACCCCTGGACAAATCAAGCTTGACTTCGAAAGCTCTTGCAATACTGCCGTAAACTACGCCAAGACAGATCTTCACAAAACATTTAAAAACAATAACACCTGCATGTGACTCAAAAGCAGGAACGTTCTACTTAAAGGAGCAACTTCATAGAATGGAAGTTCTGCAAGCGATCTCTTAACAACATATCCTACACTCTCGTAGGAACTCGGAGAAACTGGACTACACACAATGTAGTCAGCAAATTCGATAGGATCCCTCATGGGATTCTTTGTGTAATTACACTTAACCTGAATCTGGACGCCCCAGTCCAACTTGAGTTCACGTAACTCTTCAAAAACCATTCTCCTCTTGGGTTTTACACGTTCACAGGAGGATATATTGCTTTCTGCCCTATAGCCTTGATGGAGAATTTCTCTCCCAGTGCAAACATTAGCACTTAAAGTGCACAAAGCTTGTACTTCCACACAGGATAGACTCCTATCCTTTAACCACTGGCTATTGTTAAAACTACATGACCAGAGTAATACCCCACCGTCATGATTAAGTTCCTCATTATTCTGACAAAGTTGCGGGGAATAACTACATATGTGAGTTTTCGAACTCACATTTTTAGAGGGTAAAACAATTCTAACATCCCATGGAAATCCCTCCATAAATTTCACAATATTCATGCCCACACTTAACAAGTTGTGGGCACGAGTGGTATCATTCATGATACCTGGGAATCTCACTACCGATACATTTTTCTTTAAAATACTACTGGCAAACTTCCCGCCCGAAAAATCAAACTTCAGACCCTGACTACGCAGATCCTCTGAAGTGCACTTGCAACACTGCTTTCAAACGGGATACAATATTTTCCAAGCCAAACTTGCCAGCACTCATCAAACAGTCTTCAGACCCTGGACATTCGGGCTTAGTAGTCGGTAACTCGCCAAGCATCTCCCTAGGGGGTTCGAATATCACAAAGTTTCACAGGGAATCACACTCCACACCATCTGCCAATCTCGAAAGAATGAATCGAACCTGGGACGAGAACACTACAACATTAACAGCATCCGCTTCTACTAGCGAACAGTCCACGTTCTCACACAAGGAACGATTACCCAATAATTCTGTTATATTATCTTCCGATGACAACCATTCATCGACATCGGCCTTCCTTGTCATGAAATAAGGCTGAGGTAATTCCCTCTGCAACCGCAACAAATCTAAGACGACGATAATCTTCCCCAAATAAAAATTTCGTTTCCTTACAAGGAATCTCGAAGAACGAGTGACCAACATCGTGCAGCGTTTGTTTTTTTTTTTTTAAATATGGACTAAATCCAAACAAATACAAAAAATAGGCGTTCAAATATTATACATAAAAAAATGCACACACAAAGGTTACAAAAGTATTTGCATAAAATCTCCTCCCCATAGCAAAAACAAAACAAGAGACATATATATATATATATATATATATATATATATATATATATATATATATATATATATATATATATATATATTGATCCGTGAAAATATCAAGGGATACAATCCCCAGTTACAAATTAAAAGGGTCACTATGGCTTAAAATTAAAAGTAAGTGTATTTAAAATTCAAACTTCTATATATAAGTTAATTCACTGGAAATGAAGAATAACGTTAAACACTCTTTATAGCAGTATCCTCACTGAAATACAACCTAGGGTAAGAGTGGGAACAGAGTTTAAATAAACAACTACGTCGGAGGAGAGTACATGCCACCAATGTCACATGTATATCTTCAAAGGAATCTGAATAACCAAATGCAAATACGGGCCAAGGCGAAGAAAAGGGAACTTGTCTTTTCACAAACTTCCAGAATAACACAGTCCGCAAAGCAAATGGGTATAAACTCGCTATAGAAAATTATAATAAATATCTTCAACGTATAATACAATATTTCTAATAATATCCTCTGGTTAATTCACAACCCAGAAACATTTAACGCATGTGAGAGAACGCACGTGTTCATTAAATCAAAATAATGCGGTGTATACTTATTCCTTTTTTTCTAATATATTGAGGAAAATGCGTACATACAACAAACACCGGCTTCGGACCCAGCCTCTCTATTTACTAGGCTCCCCACGAGGGTATAGCTAGATAAAAGTCGTTTCTTTAAGTGGGGAAAATCCAGTTTCTAAAAAATATCGAACACGCTGAATTAGGACGAAAAATAAAATTACCTCAGTCTAGTAGGATTTCTTATTCGCTGACTAGGGACAGAAAATGCTATAGTTTCTCCCAAACGTAAATAGAAATACCCGCGGAAATTCAACTAAAGCAAGTAAAATGTAAATTATATTCCGAAATAGGGCTACGAAAGTTACAACTTCAATTCTAAAGTGTAGAAAATGGAAAGTGTATACTTATCGCTTAATCTTTTTATTAAGAAAAAATATTTACATTTATGAAAAGTTGTGCGCTACACTAGATGTGCGTAAAATATTAGTCAGATATAAATAAAGACACTAGACGTACATAAAAATGCTAAATTCGGGAATTTTTATTAAGCGAAAGTCGAATGTTCGAGACATACAGAATTAACAGTCACTTTAACTCAATGGTGATAGTAGTCGTCGAATGTTTTAAGGAGAGCGTTAACAGGCGCGCTAAGTTACAAGTGGGAAGGGAAAGCATCAATAAGACAGATGTTGTGGACGAGGAAGTAACAGAAACGTGTCTCGAAATAGAAGGGGGGCACACGCATCGTATCATAGAAGGCGTATAGTGACTTAGTTCGCTAAATTATTTGAAAAGTATTCTGAAATAAGGGAACACGAGTTTGTAAAATGCCTTCAAATAAAAGCAGTAAACTTACAGAATGCTTCTAAATAAGGGAAAATAAATTAGGAAAATGCCTTTAACTAACGGAAGAAAGTCACAGTAGTTGAACGAATATAAGAGACAAGTTAATAGTGTCAGGCAGTGGAGGTAACAAAGATTTCAAGAGGTTTAATTTAATCCTAACTTGAAAGAAAAGGAATTAACACGTATCTCGATTGGAAAAGGGTACACTTAATTTTCAAAGTGTCCCAAATAAGGAACGAAAAATTGCTAAATGTATTTAATATAGAGACAAAATTTGAAAAATGCATTTACCGAATGATAATTAAAACGTATCTCGTTCAAAAAGGAATAAAAGTAATACACTCTATTTTCAAAGAGTTCCGAAAAAGGGATAATAAATTTGCAAAATGCATTTAATATGGGACAAAATTTGCATAATGCCTTCAAATAAAAGCAGTAAACTTACAAAATGCTTCTAAATAAGGGAAAATAAATTTTAACAATGCCTTTAACTAACGGAAGAAATTCACAGTAGTCGAACGAATCTAAGTGACGTTGATAGTGTCAGGTAGCGGAGGTAACATAAATCTCAAGAGGTTAAATACACTCCTAACTTGAAAGAAAGGAATTAAATCGTATCTCGATTAGAAAAAGGTACACTTCAAGTGTCCCAAATAAGGGACAAAAATTTGCTAAGTGTATTTAATAGGGGAAAAATATTTGCAAAAGGCATTTAATATAGGGATAAATCTTGCAAAATGCATTTACCGAAAGAAAATTAACGTATCTCGATGAAAAATGAATATACTTTACTTTCAAAGCGTTCCGAAAAAGGGAATAACAAATTTGCAAAATGTCGGAAAACAATTTGCAAAATGCCTTCAAATAAAAGCAGAAATTTCCCAAACTACTTTTATATAAAAGAAAAATTTGCAAAATGTAGGAATTTTATCTTGCTTCCAGATAAATTCGACGCTAAAGTAACTATCCTGAAAAAAAAAAAAAACAGCATGAAACAAAAGAGGGGTAGGGGGTAAAAAATAAAATATAAAGGTCTTGCTTTGAAACGAAGAAGAGATTTTATTCACAATAAAATTAATTGCAAATTTTCCCCTTTGCGGGTATTAAACTTATGAAACGCCAAAGTAACATGTAAGGAAAAAAAATAACACTGGTTCTTATAAAGAAGATGTCGTATCCATGAACGAATACAATAATAAGATTTAAAATAGTATCTCCTAATCACACTCGCATATGAAATAAATTTTAGGAGCGTACTCACAAATTGAAAGCCAGTCAGGCACGTGCCTTTTTCGTTTTTGTTTAAAGTCCTTCTAGAATTTTCTCTCCCTCCATGTTTGCGTGCAAACCATAGACACACAGATGGAGTTCAGAAGCAAGACCGCGTTGCTTGTCCGGGTTTTTTTTACCGGGTTTTCTTCTTTGTAGGAGGTTCCAAAATTCCTTGTCACGTAAAATAAGGTATTTTCTTTAAAAGAATTCCGCTCCTTCTAAAATACGTGCAAGACCGTAGTCACGTAGATAGTTTTCAGAAGTCTGTATCGTCACATACCCGGGGGGGGGGGTTCTTGTCGGGTTTTCTTCTTTGAAGGAGGCTCGGCAAAATTCCATTCTCAGCGCCAGACAATGAAACAAACGTCCAATCTCCACGTCAGCGGAATTTCAAAAGAGAGCGAAATACATGCTGGGTTCGTGACGTCATCATGGAGCTAGTATTTCTCTTTTCTCCAAATTAAACAGAGTTTCGTACAAACCCAAAATATACGAAACTAAAAATCATAACGGATACGAAATACAGAAAATCATATATAAGAACCAGATAAAAAAAATAATAAATGTAAACAGGGGGGATGCACCATTATTGGTACAAAAAAAAAATTCCAACATACCCTCTCAAAATGCCGCCCCTAGGCCTCCTTATAATCGTGTTTACAAACCATTATTTGTTGCGTTTTTGGCGAACGGTAAATTACTTGCTTTTTGATGGCTAATTAAGTTATTGTTGAAAACTAATATTTGTCTTTTATATGATTTTACAATGAAAAATTTAGCTGAATTGGTTAGCTCGCCGTGAAAACATTTTTTATAACTTTTTTCGTGTACAATATTTTTTTCCGTTAGGAAATTAAGTTTAGTCTGTAATCTTTCAAATCCAATCAAAAAGTATTCGAAAACCTAAAAAAAATTAAGATAAATCGGCTTTCAAAACTAGGTCCCCCTATTTTTGCTCGCACATTTTTGCCCGTACACACACCACACAACCATAATAGTCTTTAGATTGTTTTTAAAAAATGATGTTCGATTAGACAGAAATATTTGGCGTTATTTAAAATTTTTCAATCTTTATTTCATCATTACACAATTATATATATGTGTTTATCTCAGTCTTTATCTCTCTCTCCCCCTCTCACTCTCTCTTTATCTTACAAGTTATCTCTTTTTATATCATTCTTTTTCTTTCTCTCATTTGTTTATTTATCTATCTCTATTTCATTATTTACCTCCCTCTTTATCTCACTCTTTATCTTTCTCTCTCGATATTTTGCCTTAATCTGGTTGAATTTATTCTTTAATTCAATTTATTAGATTCACATTGCAATTAATGTAAAGACTGACGTGATCATATATACAAAGACATTAGAATTTTCTGAAGATTTCTTTTCACAGTGTGCGCGAGCCTTTTCTAGTCTCACAGAAAAACATGCGACCACATCTCAAGCTATATTACTTGCTATATACATACGGGCACAGAAACATACTTGCACACGTCCACACACGTACATATATTCACGTTCACGTATATACACTCACATTCATGTGTATACACACGCACGCTAACGCACATGGGCAACGTCACTCCCCCTTTCAAAGGAAATCAACACACTGCGCAAAAGACCACCGGAAACAACTATAAAAACAAGAGCAATAAGCAGCTTCTATTCCAACTCGCCTTCCAAGCCGAGTGGTCTACGGACAAGCTGCCACCGTTTCGGCAGGCGCGCCTCACGCCACTTGCTACCGTGTAAGGCAAAAAGCTAACAAACAGTACGTACACTTTATACACTTCCTATCTCCATAATCTGGATTGACTTTCTTTCTCTCTATCTATCTACAACTTGTGCCAGAGAACACTTTCGCGTAGCTGACTGCTAACATGGCGCACAGCAGCTTTACGGATCTCAATCCTCTATCCTTTTCATTGTCTACATGCGGGACTATAATTCCCATTTCCACTACATTGCTCACTTCTCTTCCCACACACGAACAAACGATGGTGACTCGAATGTGAGATGAACACACATTTCCTTTTCTTTCTATATTACCAGTCCAGCAACAAACAATGGTGACACCCGAATGCGGACATGAACACGTGTTATATCTAAAACATTAATCATTTCAACAGTAAATAAATGGCACGTTTATCTTATCCAGCAATTAAGTTTTTGTTTGTTCATTCCATTCGTTTCATTATTTTCTTTTGTAGCGAGTTAGGGTATTTATATCCTGGCCCGCAACAGAAAATGGTGACCCCATTATTTTAAAATGAAATGAATGAGTTTGAACGAAACACTCATACACACACACTCCCCCTCTCTCTCTCTCTCTCTCTCTCTCTCTCTCTCTCTCTCTCTCTCTCTCTCTCTCCCTTTCCACAACAATACACTTTCCATCTCTCCAGCTAACAATGAGAGACGCACGCCAAACTAAACACATGCTGTACCCTTTTCTTTCATTTGTTTCCTCACGAAATAAATCCTAGTTTGTTTAATTCAATTTAACACGTAGTTCGTTTCTTTCTCAATTCAGTTCATTTTCCCTATTTAGCACGACCACCACAAATTGGTGACACCCGAACGCAAGAGGAACACACATTTCCTTCTATAACCACAAATCTCCAACAAACCGCCGACCGACTGATGTGAAATGAACAAGCATGGTGACCCTACCTTTTTGAAATTTATTATTTTGAGCGAGACGGGCGTTTTATTTGATAAAGAAAAAAACGAATTTTTCAACAAAGAAAAACAAGTGAACTACTACCGACAGGAATAACTACTACAAATAACAATGACCAAACCCCTCGTCAGACTTGGCAGAAAAATAAACACGGAGCTGTCGACTTCATACCGAATTTTTAAAAAATTCGAGCTCGACAAACATTTTTCACAGTTTCCTGACATTACCCTGCTACAAACGTGAGGAGCAAAATCACATAGGCCTATACACATTCTCTCCCGCACAGCAGAAGCAACAACAAAGAAACAATTACAGGACATCCCTATCGACACATAGGAAGAAGTTGAATCAACAATACGAGTTGAGATGCACCACGCATGCTGATAAACTCACAACTTGGAAGTTTCATTGACAGCCGGCAACCACACTTATTGTTCAACAGGAACTAATGCGCAACTAGCGCCCGTCCAAACAATGTACAAACACTACCGCATACTCATTTGCAGAGACACTGTCAACTTGACACACGACATCAACACAAAACAAAAATTTTCCTTCCAAACGAACAATTCACTTCACTGTCCAAGCAACTCGTTGCACATGTCAGCACACAACAAAAACCAACCAAACAAATGTTACCCTAAAAAAGTGTAAACGCCTTTCCCACGTAAGTAAATACTCCTTTTTTTACGAACACAGTCCGTTTTTAACGTTTATTAAAACAACCACACCAACAGCAAAAAAAAACAGGACGGAAAGTCAATTGTTGAAAACATTACTTACAAAAAAATATATATAAATATATATACACTGCATATATTTTTTCACCTAGGAAGAAGAGTATTGCGCTAGCCTTTTCTAGTCTTACACAAAAACACGCGTTCACATCTCAAACTATATTACTTGTCATATACATACGTAAACACAAACATACGTGTGCACGTCCACACACGTACATATATTCACGTTCGCATATATACACTCACATTCATGTGTATACACACACACGCTAATGTACACACATATACTCACATATGCGCACACGTACGCACACTGGTCAACGTCACTTCCCCTAAAGGAAATCCACACATGGCAAAAGACCACCGGAAACAACTATAAAAACAAGAGCAATAAGCAGTTTTTTCTTTTCCAACTCGCCTTCTGAGCTGAGTGGTCTACGGACCAGCCACCGTTTCGGCAGGCACGCATCACGCCACTTGCTACCATGTAAGGCAAAAAGCTAACAAACAGTACGTACACTTTATGCGCTTCTATCTCCATAATCTGGATTGACTTTCTTTCTCTCTCTCTATCTATCTACAACTTGTGCCAGAGAACACTTTGGCGTAGCTGACTGCTAACATGGTGCACAGCTTTACAGATGTCAACCCCCTATCCTTTTTATTGTCTACATGCGGGACTATCATTCCCATTTCCACTACATTACTCACTTCTCTTCCCACACGCGAACAAACGATGCTGACTCGAACGTGAGATGAACACATATTTCCTTTTCTTCCTATACTACCAGTTCTGCAACAAAGATGGTGACACCTGCACACGTGTTATATCTAAAACATTCATTCTTTCAACAGTAAATAAACGACACGTTTATCTTATCCAGCAATTGAGTTTTTGTTTCCTTCATTCCATTCGTTTCATTATTTTCTTTTGTAGCGAGTTAGGGTATTTATATCCTGGCCCGCAACAAGTGTAATAAGATCTAAGTTAATTAATTCTTACTACAAAATAGTTTTAATAAATTTCAATGGTTACTTGTAATAATTTCAATGGTAATTTGTAATAATTTCAATGGTTACTCCTAATAATTTCAATGGTTACTAATTTGAAGTTACTTGTAATAATTTCAACGGTTACTTCTAATAATCTCAATGGTTACTTCTAATAATCGCAATGGTTACTTGTAATAATTTCAATAGTTACTAGTAATAATTTCAATGGTTACTTCTAATAATCTCAATGGTTACTTCTAATAATCTCAATGGTTACTGCTAATAATTTCAATGGTTCTTTCTAATAATTATAATGGTTACTCGTCATAATTTCAATGATTATCTGTTATAATTTCAATGATTAATTGTAATAATTTGAACAGTTACTTGTAATAATTTCAACGGTTACTTGTAATAATTTGAACGGTTACTTGTAATAATTTCTATAATTACTTGTAATAATTTCAACGGTTACTTGTAATAATTTCTATAATTACTTGTAATAATTTCAACGGTTACTTGTAATAATTTCAACAGTTACTTGTAATAATGTCAACGGTTACTTGTAATAATGTCAACGGTTACTTGTAATAATTTCAATGGTTACTTCTAATAATTTCAATGGTTACTTCTAATAATTTGAAGTTACTTGTAATAATTTCAACGGTTACTTCTAATAATCTCAATGGTTACTTCTAATAATCTCAATGGTTACTTCTAATAATCTCAATGGTTACTTCTAATAATTTCAATGGTTACTTGTAATAATTTCAATGGTTACTTCTAATAATCTCAATGGTTACTTCTAATAATCTCAATGGTTACTTGTAATAATTTCAATAGTTACTTGTAATAATTTCAATGGTTACTGCTAATAATTTCAATGGTTACTACTAATAATTTCAATGGTTCTTTCTAATAATTATAAAGGGTACTTGTAATAATTTCAATGATTATCTGTTATAATTTCAATGATTAATTGTAATAATTTGAACAGTTACTTGTAATAATTTCAACGGTTACTTGTAATAATTTGAACGGTTACTTGTAATAATTTCTATAATTACTTGTAATAATTTCAAGGGTTAATTGTAATAATTTCAACGGTTACTTGTAATAATTTCAACGGTTACTTGTAATAATTTCAACGGGTACTTGTAATAATTTCAACGGGTACTTGTAATAATTTCAACGGGTACTTGTAATAATTTCAACGGTTACTTGTAATAATTTCAACGATTACTTCTAATAATTTCAATGGTTACTTCTAATAATTTGAAGTTACTTGTAAAAATTTCAACGGTTACTTCTAATAATCTCAATGGTTACTTGTAATAATTTGAATGGTTACTTCTAATAATTTCAATGGTTACTTGTAATAATTTCAATGGTTCTTTCTAATAATTATAACGGTTGCTTGTAATAATTTCAATGATCATCTGTTATAATTTCAATGATTAATTGTAATAATTTGAAGAGTTACTTGTAATAATTTCAACGGTTACTTGTAATAATTTCAACGGTTACTTGTAATAATTTCTATAATTACTTGTAATAATTTCAACGGCTACTTGTAATACTATCAATGGTTACTTGTAATAATTTCAATAATTACTTGTAGTAATTTCAACGGTTACTTTTAATAATTTCAACGATTAATTGTAATAATTTCAACGTTTACTTGTAATAATTTCAACGGTTACTTGTAATAATTTCAACGGTTACTTTTAATAATTTCCATAATTACTTGTAATAATTTCAACGGCTACTTTTAATAATTTCAACGGTTACTTGTAATAATTTCAATAATTGTCATAATTTCAATGGTTACTTGTAATAATTTCAATAATTACTTGTAATAATTTCAATTGTTACTTGTAATAATTTCAATGGTTACTTGTAATAATTTCAACGGTTACTTGTTATAATTTCAATAATTACTTGTAATAATTTTAACGTATACTTGTAATAATTTCAACGGTTACTTGTAATAATTACCATAATTACTTGTAATAATTTCAACGGTTACTTGTAATAATTTCAACGGTTAGTTGTAATAATTTCGATAATTACTTGTAATAATTTCAACATTTACTAGTAATAATTTCAATAATTACTTGTAATAATTTCAACGGTTACTTGTAATAATTTCAATAATTACTTGTAATAATTTTTACGTATACTTGTAATAATTTCAACGATTACTTGTAATAATTTCAATGATTAATTGTAATAATTTCAACGGTCACTTGTAATAATTTCAATAATTACTTGTAATACTTTCAACGGTTACTTGTAATAATTTCAACAGTTACTTGTAATAATTTTAACGAATACTTGTAATAATTTCAACGGTTACTTGTAATAATTTCAACGGTTACTTGTAATAATTTCAATAATTACTTGTAATAATTTCAACGGTTACTTATAATAATTTCAACGGTTACTTATAATAATTTCAATAATTACTTGTAATAACACTGTGCAACAAATTTGAATTGAAAAAAAAGTACAAGACATATAAGACCTGTTTCGGTGTAAGAACAGTATGCTGATTCCAAATCTGACATTTATTTCTCTCGATTAGGTACCATTTTCCTGTACTTTCTTATTAATTATTTTGAAAAAAAAAACACGGAATTCACCAGTTTAAACAACATTTGTCCTCTTAACTCTCTTGTGTAGAGTGTCATCATCCTTTTTTTAAATTCCAGCAGTAGTCTGCCAACATACCAGTGTTCCATTTTCCTTTAAAACGTTTTTCTATTAATGAAATATCTTGATGGAACCTTTCGCCATGTTTATCACTCACATGGCCAAGATTCTCAGCAAAAAAATCCAAATGAGAGTGGAGCACATGAACTTTTAGAGACATGTTACATCCCATATCATGAAAATGATGCAATAGATCATTCACAACTTGCACATAGTCTTCTGAACGATGTTTTCCCAGGAAGTTATCACAAACTTTCTTGAATGACTCAAAGGCACATTTTTCTTTTCTCGAGAGATGTGTGTTAAAAGTTTCCTCAAAAACAATTTTTCGAATTTGGGGACCTATGAAGATACCTTCTTTTATTTTAGATTCTTTCGTACATAAAGTAAGGGGTTGATAAAATTTCATTTCTATTTTTTGCATTTAATTTAGTAAATTTTCAGAAAAGAATGTATAAAATGCCCCTTTATGTTTAAAACATTAGCATACACAATAATCCGGTCTTTATTGTAGTTTTTAGTTAAAAAATACTTTATTAAATGGATATCTATTTTAAACCCTCAGATTTTTTCCCGGGCCCTACAAATAAGGTTCTGAGGCAGGTTTTAGCTTCTTTTCCTTGATCTTTTTAGCCTACATTAAAAAATGCCTTTCTTGACGAATACCATGGCTTTTCGGAAGGTGATGAACACCAAACCATGTGCTACAGCATTATGTTTTTACTTTTGAAAAAATTAGCCCTTGGTCTAGAAAATATTATGCTAACCAAGCTAGCTCTGTCATCTAGCTCTCTTAAATCTGGAAAAATAGCTAATTTCGGCTGACTTTAGCAAATAAATGATTCAAATAAATGATTTAACAAATAATGTACATAATATGTGTATAGTAAACTGTGTTTTTCTCTTAAGATTTATAATTTAATACACATAATATGTGACAGCAAAGTCGTCAAGTAACCCATTTTGACGTTTTTACTGAAATTTACGACTGCGGCAATTTTGCACAAATTATACCTAATTCAACAAAAAGAAAGCCAGAAATAAAATTTCCATATTACTAGGTATACAAAAATTGCTGCAGATATCCTGTACTTTTTTTAGTGTTGCACAGTGTAATTTCAATGGTAACTTGTAATAATTTCAACGGTTACTTGTAAAAGGTTAAACAAGTAATTATTGAAATTATTACAAGTAACCGTTTGGTTACTTGTAATAATTTCAATAATTACTTGTAATACTTTCAACGGTTACTTGTAATAATTTAAACAGTTACTTGTAATAATTTTAACGAATACTTGTAATAATTTCAATGGTTACTTGTAATAATTTCAATAATTATTGTAATAATTTCCACGGTTACTTGTAATAATTTCAACGGTTACTTGTAATAATTTCAATGGTTACTTGTAATAATTTCAACGGTTACTTGTAATAATTTCAACGGTTACTTGTAATAATTTCAACGGTTACTTATAATAATTTCAAAAATTACTTGTAATAATTTCAATGGTAACTTGTAATAATTTCAACGGTTACTTGTAAAAAGTTCAACGGTTACTTGTAATAATTTCAATAATTACTTGTAATAATTTCAATGGTAACTTGTAATAATTTCAATAATTACTTGTAATAATTTCAATGGTTACTGCTTATAATTTCAATGGTTCGTTCTAATAATTTCCAAGGTTACTTGTAATAATTTCAACGGTTACTAGTAATAATTTCAATAATTACTTGTAATAATTGCAATAATTACTTTTCAACAATAATTTCAACAGTTACTTGTAATAATTTAAACAGTTACTTGTAATAATTTCAACGGTTACTTGTAATATTTTCAATAATTACTTGTAATAATTTCAATGGTTACTTGTAATAATTTCAACAGTTACATGTAATAATTTCAATAATTACTTGTAATAATTTCAACTGTTACTTGTAATAATTTCAAGGGTAACTTGTAATAATTTCAATAATTACTTGTAATAATTTCAACGGTATCTTGTAATAATTTCAATAATTACTTGTAATAATTAAATAATTACTTGTAATAATTTCAACGGTTACTTGTAATAATTTCAACGGTTACTTTTAATTCTTTCAACGGTTACTTGAAATAATTTCAACTGTTACTTGTAATATTTCAATAATAACTTGTAATAATTTCAACGGTTACTTGTAATAATTTCAACGATTACTTGTAATAATTTTTATGGTTACTTGTAATAATTTCAACGTTTACTTGAAATAATTTCAACGGTTACTTTTAATAATTTCAATAATTACTTGTAATAATTGCAACGGTTACTTGTAATAATTTCAATAATTACTTGTAATAATTTCAACTGTAACTTGTAATAATTTTAACGAATACTTGTAATAATTTCAACGGTTACTTTTAATAATTTCAATAATTACTTGTAATAATTTCAACGATTACTTATAATAATTTCAACGGTTACTTGTAATAATTTCAACGGTTACTTGTAATTATTTCAATAATTACTTGAAATAATTTCAACGATTACTTGTAATAATTTCTACGGTTACGTGTAATAATTTCAACGGTTACTTCTTATAATTTCAACGGTTACTTGTAATAATTTCAACGGTTACTTGTAATAATTTCAACTGTTACGTGTAAAAATTTCAACGGTTACTTCTTATAATTTCAATGGTTACTTGTAATAATTTCAACGGTTACGTGTAATAATTTCAACGGTTACTTGTAATAATTTCAATGGTTAGTGCTTTTAATTTCAATGGTTACTGCTTATAATTTCAATGGTTCTTTCTAATAATTTCAACGGTTACTCGTAATAATGTCAACGGTTACTTGTAATAAGTTCAATAATTACTTGTAATAATTTCAATGGTTACTTGTAATAATTTCAACAGTTACTTGTAATCATTTCAACAGTTACTTGAAATAATTTAAATGGTTACTTGTAATAATTTCAATAATTACTTGTAATAATTTCAATGTTTACTTGTAATAATTTCAACAGTTAGTTGTAATAATTTCGATAATTACTTGTAATAATTTCAATGGTTACTTGTAATAATTTCAATGGTTACTTGTAATAATTTCAACGGTTACTTGTAATAATTTCAACGATTACTTGTAATAATTTCAACGATTCATTGTAATAATTTCAACGGTTACTTGTAATAATTTCAACGGTTACTTGTAATAATTTCAACGGTTACTTGTAATAATTTCCATAATTACTTGTAATAATTTCAACGGCTACTTGTAATAATTTCAATGGTTACTTGTAATAATTTCAACGGCTAATTGTAATAATTTCAATAATTACTTGTAATACTTTCAACGGTTACTTGTAATAATTTCAACAGTTACTTGTAATAATTTTAACGAATACTTGTAATAATTTCAACGGTTACTTGCAATAATTTCAATAATTACTTGTAATAATTTCAACGGTTACTTGTAATAATTTCACCGGTTACTTGTAATAATTTCAACGGTTACTTATAATAATATCAAGAATTACTTGTAATAATTTCAAGGGTAACTTGTAATAATTTCAACGGTTACTTGTAATAATTTCAATAATTGTCATAATTTCAATGGTTACTTGTAATAATTTCAACGGTTACTTGTAATAATTTCAACGGTTACTTGTAATAATTTCAACGGTTACTTGTAATAATTTCAATGGTTACTTGTAATAATTTCAACGGTTACTTGTAATAATTTCAACGGTTAATTGTAATAATTTCAATAATTACATGTAATACTTTCAACGGTTACTTGTAATAATTTCAACAGTTACTTGTAATAATTTTAACGAATACTTGTAATAATTGCAACTGTTGCTTGCAATAATTTCAATAATTACTTGTAATAATTTCAACGGTTACTTGTAATAATTTCAACGGTTAGTTGTAATAATTTCAACGGTTACTTATAATAATGTCAATAATTACTTGTAATAATTTCAATGGTAACTTGTAATAATTTCAACGGTTACTTGTAATACTTTCAATAATTACTTGTAATAATTTCAGTGGTAACTTGTAATAATTTCAATAATTACTTGTAATAATTTCAACGATTACTTGTAATTATTTCAACGGTTACTTGTAATAATTTCAACGGTTACTTGTAATAATTACAACGGTTACTTGTAATAATTTCAACGGTTTCTTGGTATAATTTCTATTATTACTTTTAATAATTTCAACGGTTACTTCTAATAATCTCAATGGTTACTTCGAATAATCTCAATGGTTACTTCTAATAATCTCAATGATTACTTGTAATAATTTCAATGGTTACTGCTTATAATTTCAATGGTTACTGCTTATAATTTCAATGGTTCTTTCTAATAATTTCAATGGTTACGCGTAATAATGTCAACGGTTACTTGTAATAAGTTCAATAATTACTTGTAATATTTTCAATGGTTACTTGTAATAATTTCAACAGTTACTTGTAATCATTTCAACAGTTACTTGTAATAATTTAAACGGTTACTTGTAATAATTTCAATAATTACTTATAATAATTTCAATGGTTACTTGTAATAATTTCAACAGTTAGTTGTAATAATTTCAATAATTACTTGTAATAATTTCAATGGTTACTTGTAATAATTTCAACGGTTACTTGTAATAATTTCAATAATTACTTGTAATAATTTCTACGGTTACTTTTAATCATTTCAATAATTACTTGTAATAATTTCAACGGTTACTTGTAATAATTTCAATAATTACTTGTAATAATTTCAACGGTTACTTGAAATAATTTCAATGGTTACTTGTAATAATTTCAATAATTACTTGTAATACTTTTAATGGTTACTTGTAATAATTTCAACGATTACTTGTAATAATTTCAACGGTTACTTGTAATAATTTCAACGGTTACTTGAAATAATTTCAACGGTTACTTGTAATAATTTCAATAATTACTTGTAATCATTTCAATGGTTACTTGTAATAATATTAAATCTTATAAGTTTCTAGTAGTAATATTCAAATGCCTATCATTCATTTTTCTTTTTACACAGACAGGGATATCATCATCTGACAGCAATTGGCGTCGTTAATCCGATACACTATCAATACACTATTCATGCCTAGTGTCATTTCTCTTATTAGCTTTGTTTAATCTTCATTCTATAATTTACAACGATAACCTGTTAACATGAAATGAATGTTTACTCTATTTTAGAAGAATATTACTCTCTAATAATCTAGAAACAACATTAGAGCGTGTCGCAAATAAAGTAATGTTATCATTGTTTGTATTTAATGTTAATATTATCAGCATCTATGTAACTTCTACAGTCCGAGCTTTCACCTGCTCTATATTGTTTTTGGAGACTTTTCCTAAAATCTTTGTAAGAGTTTCGGAAATATCCTCATTCTATAGACATCCGGCGCGAATGCAAACTTAGTAATTTGATATAAATAAAAATCATATGGTTTAATTGGTCGGAAAGTTTTAATCTTACCAGATTAATCGTCATAAAATCGGCAAATCTTTAATCAAAGAAAAACTAAAATATGTGTTCATGTTTGAATTAACTTAAACAAAAGTCACATATTTTAATGGATGTGAAATTGTTTTAAAAAGTGTGGAATATGTTTTATATGTTAATATCAACATTATCAGTTTTAAACAATTTTATTTTTAAGTTACTGATGTTAATATTAAATTAGGTTTATATTATTGATTTTATTCAGAGTTCATTAAAAATTAAGTAAATTGATTATGGTGTTAAATGGTAATAAAAACGAAGGGAACACAGGACTATTAGAAACAAACATGTATTCACATATATTACAGGCAAGGTGGGTTGAGCAATACCATTCCTCAACTGTTGGGCGTTTGCACACGACCTGCTTAGCCGCATACCAATCTCTGACTGCCGGGCACGGGCACCAGTACTCGTTACCGGAAGTGACGTCACCAGAGGAAGTGACGTCATGAGATAGTCCGTTAATCCCATGGAGGGGCGTCTCCAACATTAATCTAATTGCTGAACACTTGCCTCTAACGAGGTTGTCTCCAGCAGATGAAACAAAAACTAAAAATATGAACAAGATGACAGATTTCATGATAGAAGTTCTATCCAATGTGTAGGTAGATAAGTAGGTAGGGAGGAGAAATTGTCCTAATGAAAAAAGTATATGAAATTATACAGCATCTTTGCAAGACGAATCTGTAGCAAAACTTTTGTAGATAAATTGTATTATATGTTGTGCTTTTGACTTTTCCTCTAATAAATAGTAGTTCCCCACATATGTGGTAAATATTAGATGAAAATGCAAAAAAAAAACACACTACATATAATACAATTTATCTGCAAAAGTTTTGCTACAGATTCGTCTTGCAAAGATGCTGTATAATTTAATATACTTTTTTCATTAGGACAATTTCTCCTAGCACAAGTATAATTCTTTCTTGATAATTTACTTTGTTTTTAAGTAATTCTAAAATATTAAGTCTTTCTGTACGACTTGATTCGCTGAGATGAATTTTTATTTGAGGACTCTTTTAAGCGCAACTTGCCTTCTCTTTATGTTAAGTACAGATTGGTATTTACATTGCATATTTGTAAATGACATTTTCAGGTTTTTGTATGAAGGCAATTTATAGACCTGGTGATCAATCAAAAATGAAACATTCATTAGAAACGACAACATTGTAAGTTGATTGATGACAGCATTTTAAGTGATATTTCCGATATCGTAACTTTATTACAACGGTTGATATATTCTCCCTGAACATTATCTCTCATCATCTGAGTATAATATACATCAAAAGAACAGGTGGTTGTTCTGGCCTTGTTGGTGGCTTTGGCTGTTAACACCTTCTCATTTACCAATTAACAGATTAATCGTTATGTAAAATAGTATTGGAAATAAGTTGTCTAGTTCCAAGAATTATTTTAAGGTGTTGACATTACAGAGTGTTATTGTTCAATCGGTGTTGCTTAATAAAATTGTGGTTTGCATAAAGTGGTTTTAATCATTACCTGATAATTCCAAGCATCGTAGTAGTCACGTGTATATTACAAGATTATATGCCTTTTGGTAATCAATGCAAGCAAAACTCAGATTTCTGTGCCGCTTACTACAACCCTCAGTGACGACTAACAACTAAATTATTGATGCCAATCTCTGTTTGTTCTTTCTTAATGTATGCGCTAGACCAAAATTATTCAACAATGTTGCATGCAACCAAACGAGTAAAGAGCTTCTATATTGAAGTTAGGCAGAAGATTCTACTATACTTTTTAGAGCATAGCATCTTACTGTTACGGAGATATGATGTTAATACAGCTTTTTTATTATCCATTGTTCTGTGGTTTCGTTACAACTTAAGGATTAGTGAAACAATCTCTGGTTTCTATGAAAGGATGATAGGTTCTCCAATAAGAAATTCGATAGGTTGTCTATGCAGGAATCTGTGATGTTAAAATCGATCCAACAGTATCTTTAACATTCCATGCATTACTTTTAATTCTGGCATTTCAGCTTTGTTTTTGTCAATTAGACTATATTTAATATCTACTGGGCCTTTTCGTTGTTTTCATTTTTATTTTTTTCTTATTTGTTTCTAACTGGAGATGAGGCATCTGATGAAAACAAAGATAATCAACTGTTATTTCGTACATTCCAACCGAGAGATCTTTCAAAGATTCTGTTTCTTACCGTGCAATGGTTGGAATATCTCTACAGATTTGTCAAGTAGTTTTTGAAATTGTTTTCTCACTTGATTTCATAGCACAAAACTACACACATGCTTTGCAAGAATATTGCTTTGTAAATTGTTTATTTTCACAACACTTTATTTACGAGAAAGGAATATCAAGTATGAGAGATTATGGCCTTTTTCCGGAAATCAAATGGTTCAATATTTGATTTCATTATATACCAGAGGCCTCATTTGAGTGGAGACGTTGTCGTTTCTATGGCTGCTATTTGCTTTTTCGCAAGAGCTTGGCCTTCCAGAGATTGTGTCTAAGTATTTCTTTAAGTTTATATAAGCCCATGTGCTCCTTGGTATAATGTTATGTGTTCTCGTTCAGCTCTATTAAGGCCAAAGTCATTTGGAACAGTGACATCGATAATGAGTGCTATTCTTTCAGGTTTGTTCCATATTACTATATCTGGCTTTTATGTATCTGCCGGCCCGTATGTCTTTGTCACAGGACACTGTCACTTTTCCGTTTGATGTTATCGGGTGTGGTTCATGTTCTCAGATGTTCTACAACTTATCCAGTTGCATCACTCCACAGATCTTCCAGTGTAAGTATCAACATACTTTGTTGTGGCGGGCAGTGTAATGACCATCGGCTAGAAGGATCTTGCGTCCAGACATTATTTTTCTCATTATTTTGTTCTAACTGGACAAGACATTCGACCAAGCCAAGGATATTCAACCGCTATCTTATACATTCAAACCTTGAGATCCTTTAAAGATTCTAAGCATTCCTTAAGATGCAATTATTGCCACATATTTTTTTTCTCAGTGTGAATTCATATGTATAACCACACTTGATTGCATAGAACAGGACTACACACGTTTTCCAAGAATATGGCTTTTAAAATTGTTCAGTTTAGTTTCACAATACTTTATTTACCATTTAAGTATGAGAGTTTATGGCTTTTTTACAGGAAATCAAGTAGTTCTTCAAGTTAAGTTCTGTTTTCATTATATAAGAAAGCCCTTATTTAAGTAGAGACGTTGTCGTTTTTATGGCTGCTATTTGCTTTTTGCAAAAGCTTGGCCTTCCAGAGAATGCGTCAAAGTATTTCATTGAGTGTATGTAAGCCCATTTGCTCCTTGGTATAATGTTTATATTTTTCAGAGAATACATCGTTTTAAAACAATTCTTTAGTTCTTAATATTGTGTTATACGCGCAATAGTGATTTGAAAAGAGTTTCGTCAATCATGAGAATATTTCAAGTGGGTCTAATAAGAAGTACTGATATAAATACATGCAAATCGTAAGACAAAGACGATATACTTATTTGGCAAAACGATGTCTTTTATTAATAGTGTTTTTTCATATGTCTCAATAAACTTGATTTACAAGAACATGAAAATTCACACACTGTGCAAGAATATGGCTTTTCCCCAGTGTGAGTCCTCATATGTGTCAGTAACGTTGATTTTGTAGAAAAAGAATATGCACACACTTCACAAGAATGTGGCTTTTCCCCAGTGTGAGTTCTCATATGTGTCATTAAATTTGACTTTTGAGAAAACGAATATCCACACACTTCACAGGAATGTGACCTTTCCCCAGTGTGAGTTCTCATATGTACAACTAAGCATGATTTTCGAGAAAAAGAATATCCACAAACTTTACAAGGATATGGCCTTTCCCCAGTGTGAGTTCGCATATGTTTAATTAAATTTGATTTATTAGAACAAGAATATCCACACACTTCACAAGAATGTGGTTTTTCCCCAGTGTGAGTTCTCATATGGAGCACTAACGTTGATTTTTGAGAAAAAGAATATTCACACAATTCACAAGAATAAGGTTTTTCCCCAGTGTGAGTTCTCATATGGAGCACTAACTTTGATTTTTCAGAACAAGAATATCCACACACTCCACAAGAATGCGGCCTTTCCCCAGTGTGAGTTCTAATATGTGTCACTAATGTTGATTTTTCAGAAAAAGCATATCCACACACTTCACAAGAATGTGGCTTTTCGCCGGTGTGAGTTCTCATATGTCTCACTAATGTTGATTTAAGAGAACAAGAATATCCACAAACTTCACAAGAATAAGGCTTTTCTCTTATATGCTTTCCCATATTGCTGATCAAATTTTATTTTATGACTAAATTCTAGCAGTTATCTAGTCTTCTGTATGATATCTTTTAGTACTATTTCTTATACTGTATAAAACACTGTCTATTTAAAGGCCACATACTTTTATTCAATTTGTGATTGGATCTCTTCATACATTTTGATGTATTTCAACATTAGACACATATTTAAGTATAATTAATATTAACTTAACAAAAACGCAGAATGTAGCTCTCTCCGCAGTGTGAGTTGTAATATGGCCCAAAAAATTAGTTAATAAGAACAAGAATACCCACATATTTCAGATGATTATGGCCTTTTCCATCTGTATACCTGCATGTTTCAATAAAATTTATTTTAAACGAGATCAGCAATATAGTTATAAATAATATATCATTTGATCCGCGCTTTTTAATTTTAATTCAGAAATGTGCACGTGATTTTATTTCATGTTGATTGAAAACACCTGTTACTTTACTAGAATATCACGAGTTACATCCATAAAAGATATTCTTAGTGCTATGGTTTCGCATACTACATAAAGCATTGTTTTTTTAATGTCCACATATTTTTCTTCAATTTGTGATTTGATCTCTTTGTATGTTTTGATAAATTTCAACATCAGACACATAGTTCTCAATAATTTATATTAACGACAAGATGTGTAGATTTTCGCCAACATTGTTTAATAGTAATCTCCAGTAAAATACATGTTTTCACTTGTGTTGATGTTGTCTGCCATCTACAGCAATACCTTTCCATATAATAATGTTTTAAGAAAATGATTCATGAAAACTCAATAAACTCTGTCCAAACACGAAGATCTGGGCCTTGATAAGTGGTGACTCCTATGTAAAACAAAATAAAATAAATGAAAGTCAATATTTTTAGCATTTACATTTACATATAAGAATTCTGTTTATTGTTGTCAATATTATTTGATTGAACTCAGAACAGTCAGATTAAAACTAGGAAAATAACCGAAGATTTTCTACCATTGACAAAAACCAGTCAATACAAATGTTTCTTATATATTCTAGAGAAAATTATATCTAGTATTTTTTCATAATTTTTATATTGGTTGGAAAAGAAGTAACATTCACAGAAACACACACGTATATATATATATATTTTTTCAAGGATAAAAAACTAAAAAAAATGATTGAATTTCAACGAGGTTGTTAATATTAAAAAAGTATGGATATTTACTTTTTCCTCTTTATATATATATATATATATATATATATATATATATATATATATATACTAGCAGTTCCACCCGGCTTTGCTTGGGCCCTATGTACTGTTCATTACTTTACGTGCCTATGTATATATTAAAAAGTGTGAATATGTACGGTAATGCCTTTCTGTATAATAGTCTTATTAAACTACCATAGAGAAAAGTTAGGAGAGACAGCAACTAACTTTTTTTTAACTAAGACCCCAATTTTGACCCTTTAGCATTTATTGTTTTGGGCTCAAATAAAATTATAAAGTTGTATGCCTGTCCTAGTAATCTATATCTAAAATCTCAAGTGTTTAGACCCAAAATTGGCGGAGGAGTTGGGTAGAGTTCTCAAACGTCAAATCGTTGAATTTTGACCCCCTTAACAGCCAGATCTCTTGCCGAAAACCGATTATAAAGATTATGTAGACCGAAAATTGACAGAGTTATTTGGTAGGAAAATGTACACAGACACTTTCACTTATAATATATAAAAAGCTTAATGCTATGTTAAACATTGCTATAATAACAAAAAATGTGCATACGTTCAGCACGAAAGTTTTTATTGCATAACAGTTTTCTCTCTTCCACAACATCTACATATAATTGATATTTGAATATGCAAAATTACCTTAGAAGCTTACTTAGTGCTCCAAATATCACTAATTTGGAAGATGTACAGTAAATTTTATAACCTTTATTTTTCTTTGATATTTTTTGTCGATTTGTGAATCCTGAAAGATTTTGTGATCAGAAATATCAGTTCATTCCGAATACACGTGAGTGAAAATGTACGTTTTATCTTTAACTATCAGAAGAGCCAGGTACGTCCAAGGATGGAATACTGTTGCCACATCTGGGCAGGAGCTGCTAGAAAGGACTTGTCCTGCCTTGATAGAGTTCAAAATAGACTTCGTAGCCTCGTAGGAGATGTCCTTTTCTCCTCCTTGCAATTTCTATCTCACAGAAGAGATGTTGCGAGTTTGTCTCTGATGTATCGTTATTTTCATGGAAAGTGTTCAACTGAGCTTCAATCTATGGTCCCCCCTCGCCAAACTTTCACAAGAAACACTCGTCTAGCTGTAAACACTATCAATAATTTCCCCCACTCTTTATCTGTGCCTAAACCTAAACGTAGATTCCATGAACAAAGCTTCTTTCTTAGAACTGCACGCCTGTGGAATTGTCTTCCGTTTTCCTGCTTTCCGGCTGACTACAATATGGTTGTGTTCAAGTCTAAAGTAAATAAGTTCTTGATGAGCCGTTCCATATAAGTTATCAAATTTACCAAATTTTCATTACTAATGATTACTATATTGACCAATTTCTACTGTACACTCTTTAACCCTTATCCTTGAGTGGCCTCTGGGCCTTGATAATGTGGTGACGCATATGTAAAAAAAAAAAAAAAAGTAGAAAGATTTTTTTTAATTAGTAACTCATATGGAGATTTACACATTCAATCATACTAGAACCATTTTTATTAACCACAAATGAAGTTACTCATGAGGCAAAACCGATTTTTTAAATGGCTGTTTTCTCACAACAAATGGCGATATAAATGCATGCTGACAATTCAAATTTAAAATACAGCCGTATGCAAACTAACAATTGTGGCATTGCAAACTGCAGCGATCTTGTGATGAAGATAGTCTTCCAAAAACACTATTAATGAATCATTCAGAGTGTTAGTATTGGAAAACTTAACATATTGTACAAAGCAGTAAGCAATGGTGCACTCTACAGGATTCTGAATGATTGATCAATGTGTAAAAATGATAAATGAAGACTTTTTAAACTAACTGATCGGTTTTTCGTTTTTTACTTAGCTTTTTTTTTTTTCAAAGAGAAAATTCAATGTTGTGACCAAAACAGCTTGTTGTTAACTTTTTCTAAAACGTGAACTTTAATTGAAGGATGTGTAATTAATTTCTTTTACCTAATCGTTAACATCCGCTTTCATTCAAATAAATTTGCAGTCAAAAAAAGAATGAAGAACAGACTGAAACAAGATGGAACAATTCCACCTACAACACCACCACCAACAACAACAACAACAAAACAGATGCTACTGGAACAACAAATAAAAGTATATTAATATCACAAATTAAAAAAATACTAATTTACAGAAAGGAACAAAGCGGTTTCACAAAACGCAATCCTGAATGTTATAGATAATGTTTTTTTTATGATTTTCGCTTTTTAGATTATAAAGTGCTAGCTGTATTCTTCCACGCATTGCTGTGGCTTAATTTGGCAAAATGGAAAAAATCCCAAAATGAGAAAAACCATGTTTCTTATATGCTTAATTGCCCATTACTTGTGGATACACAATTTTTTGTTATATTTTATAGCGATTTTCTAGTTTTCCAACTCTTGAACATGCAACATAAATTGTTCATGTGAGAAACAGTCAGTGTGTAGATGTAAGCCTCACAATTGTAAAAATATATATTTATATCACACATGTAGGCATGTTCCTGAACAAATTTGTCCATGAAATCCAAAACAATACTGCTGAATTGACACACCATGCTTCAAGCAACACCGTTGACCGACACGACACGCTACCAAATAATTTTGTCGAATCAACACACCACAATATGAAATACAGTAATGTGAGACATGTTATTGGAGCAATATTTTGTTGGACAAAACTCAATCATCACTTTGGGGTAAGATGGATGTAGCCCCTTAGTACACTTGGTTTGCTTTTTATCACAGGTAGGTCTGACTCATACACTTGTGTGCTTCTGTGCATGTTCATCACATTCCCCCTTGATCTGAAGATCATACAAATGACAATAATGAGCAGGCCATTTCCTTCCGGTACTTCACCTTAATGGTACAGGCTCAGGAACTTCCTCAGTTGTGCCTTTGTCTACCGCATAATTAATCTTCCTGCTCTGGATCCTTGAGTGGGTCATCTTCTGAGAAGCTTTCTTCATCCGGTTGTTTGTACAGCAGTGGGACTTCGTCATCTGATGAGGTAAGTTTGTCAAGATTATGCAGTTATGTTGTAAGATTACGCAATTATGTTGAAACGCACATTCTTTATGAGGCACGGTGTTCCATCAACTGAGGTCGAGTGTTGACTATTAATTTTTGTCGCTGTTCCTGTACCAAACTGCATCGTATGTTTTCCTCGTGGATTCTTCACTCAAACTGCATATGTCTCTTTGTATGGGTTAGCAACTGTAGTGCCGAGCTCCATCATTTATTGATACACGTAACACAGATCCTATGATTGTACAGCACATTCACAGGTGGCATCCTGTATAGCATCTTGTTATCCTTAGGCATGACCTTATGCCAGTACACTACTCTAAGTTTGTGCACTTTGCTCTTGCTGCAATATGATTAATTGTATGATGGAACCTCTCGAATATTCCGTTCCCAAAGGGTATGTGGGTGCATGGAAATCGAATGTGCATGCCTCAAAGTCAAAAATATCTTTCCACAAAACACTGTCCCATTATCTGTAAGCAATTTGGTCGGCGGCTCCTTTTCATAGCATATAATCTGCAATTGCTTTAATGACGCTAGCAGAATTCTGTCAGTGCAACTGTTTCCAAATTGCAAAATTGTTAGAGCCACAGTCTGTCAACTTCAATTACAACTGAGTGCCAAAATCTATAGCAATTTTGTTCCAGGTTTCCGGGATGTCAAGTCTATCTCACTTCCAATGCACCAGGGCTGGATCTATACACTTGCATTCTTTACAATCCCCAACCACCGACTGCACTTCAGTTTCAGTTATTAGTGGGTTAACTAACTTCACAAAAGTATCATGTTCTTTTCACACCGGGATGTCCATTAAACCAATGAATTGTCTGTATCTGATATAAGTACAAGGATTGGTATCTGCAAAAGACTCTGAAATTCGACTGAGTTCTTACTAAACTAGAAAGCGAACATAAGCCTTACACTACAAATGCTGGCCAAACTGCCAACGAGTGATTAGCTTTAAAAAAGATTCAAAGGACATTGAAGCATCTGATATTGCATATGTAAGAAAGAAACATAGAAAATCAAAAACTGCAAAAAAGACAATTTACTAAAAATCAAAACTACTCACCATACTACAGAACAAAAGAAAGGGAACATTGTAAAGCAATTAAAAGTCGGATACAACACACCAGAACAAACGAAACGAAACATTGTAAAGCAATTAAAAGTCGGATACAACACACCAGAACAAACGAAAAGAAACATTGTAAAGCAATTAAAAGTCGGATACAACACACCAGAACAAACGAAAAGAAACATTGTAAAGCAATTAAAAGTCGGATACAACACACCAGAACAAACGAAAAGAAACATTGTAAAGCAATTAAAAGTCGGATACAACACACCAGAACAAACGAAACGAAACATTGTAAAGCAATTAAAAGTCGGATACAACACACCAGAACAAACGAAAAGAAACATTGTAAAGCAATTAAAAGTCGGATACAACACACAAGAACAAACGAAAAGAAACATTGTAAAGCAATTAAAAGTCGGATACAACACACCAGAACAAACGAAACGAAACATTGTAAAGCAATTAAAAGTCGGATACAACACAACAGAACAAACGAAACGACAAAAAATATACTGACATATGTGCTAGCGAAAATATTAAATAAAAACAAAGTTTCAGTTTGATTTGGGATCAGACTTATCAGTCATAAATTTACATGAAGGAAATGAAATAAATCTCCAATGCCAAACTTTTGAAAAACAGCCAGAACTGTGACTTGGTCGAGAATAAATTTTGAAGGTGTATTAATCACTAATGTGATATTTAACGGTACAGCAAAGAGATTAAATGTCTTTTGTTAAAAAATACAGAAAATCTGTTTGAAATACATGTTATGGAAGAATTGAATTTGGCGATGTGTCAATACATAGGTTTTGTCAAAAAAGTTGAAACTCCAAAACTAGTAAGGAAAATCTAAAGTTAGAAATAAAAGAAAGTGTCATTAAAGTTTTTTTAGTCGGTCTGGGAAAATGTACAAAAATATCAACCAGATCTGAACAAAGAGAAAATGCAACTAATATTCAAGAAAAAAAAATGGAATGCACTGTTCGTCTCATTGGAAAAATAAATATGGACCTTGAAAGACTCGGAAACATCAATTTAAAATTCAAAATAAAGTTGCGGTCGTACTGTTCACACACACAGAAAAGCAAGAAGACTTGCACAACAGCAGAAAGAGGCAAACGTCAAGAAATACTAAAACAGCAAGACTATAAAGTGTCTAATTTACCAAAAATGTCTGAAATTACCGACAACGTTTCTTTGTATTTCACTTTCTTGTAAACATGTTCTTCTTTATAACACTTGCCACGACAAATACTTTCATGTCTACTTAATAGAAAGTGGAATTTTTCAACCTGCTATAAAATTACTTAGACCTGAATGTATTGTATACATTTCCAACATTATACATTGGAATAGGCACTGAATATTATTGCCACATCTGGTTTGGTGTAACTACCACAACTATTTTCGTCATAGACAGGATTAAAAAAGAGTCTCAAATCTAATAGGACTTGCACTTATGCACGTACTGTTCACACACACAGAAAAGCAAGAAGACTTGCACAACAGCAGAAAGAGGTAAACGTCAAGAAATACTAAAACAGCAATACATTCAGGTCTAAGTGTCTAATTTACCAAAAATTTCTGAAATTACCGACAACGTTTTTTTGTATTTCACTTTCACTCAACCCTTTGGCTCATCACCACGATGTATTTTAATGGAGTGTTCTGATGTACTTATAGCAATTTTATCCCCTAAAAAGCCAAAAAATATCACCTATTAACTAGATACAGGAAATCTTTCTACTCTAATATTTATCTTCCTTGGCCTGCTAGACTTTGAAATCCCGACCCCGTTTCCTGACTGTAAGGGAATGCAGTAGTTTAAATGTAATGTGAACAGACATGTTGATACTCTCCTAGTTATGGTCCCAAATATGCGTCAATTATGTCTATTCTTTGTGGTGAAAAAGAGTAAAAACACGTCTTGAATGTTAACAAATATCTATAGTTATCATTCAGGAATGCTTACCACGTTATATTTTATTGTTTAAAATAACCCTATACTCTCGATCCCAAGTGGAATAGCCATTTGCTTAGAAAAAAAGGTACTTCAAGAAAACTGATTGAGAAGCATTAATGATCACTTCTTAGATGCTTCATGGGGTATCATTTCTCCTCAGCTGACACACTGTACAAAAGAGGCAACTGAATGGTTCAAAGCGGGAATTAAAGCATAGGTTTCTATACAGAATTTCTATAGCAAACTCCACTCTCCTAAATGAGTTACTTCTACTTTTTCTGCTACCATTGCTCAAAGGCAGCATGCATATCACAAACTTATCCAAGACAAGTTCAGTGCAAATAGAAAAAAAATATATAAAAGCTAGAAATACTTGTAAGAGGAATAATTGCAGCCAAGAGAAGGCATACCGAAATCACCAGAAACCCAGTGAGTCGTAGAAAATAGAAGTCGTGATTTTGGAAAAAATATAACAGTATAGAAAAAATCAAAAATTACGTCTCTTTCCAGCAAGTGTGAGATTGTTTGCGCGGTAACCAAGATGGCTAACCGGCTTGCTCGGTGGTTTGCATCCAATTCCACTTTAGGCAAATCAAATTTTTCTTTGTGGACAGAAGCTTCACTAAATAATTTGAAACTCTATATGAGTTTCAAATTATTTAGTACAGCTTAAGGTGGGGTCCATTGAGTTATAATTGCATATGTACGGAACATATACAAAAAGTCAAGACTAGATTCTCCAGAAAAGACACTTTAACTAAAAATCAAAACTAGTCACAACTTGTATGGAAAAGAAGAAAATTAAAAGTAAGGTTCAACACACCAGAACAAATGAAGACGATAAAAAAATATGCTGCATCTTCATGTATTTTAATTGAGTGGGTTAAGATATACTCAAAGGAATAGGAAGGAAAATCTAAAGTTGAAAATAGAAGAATATGTCAGTAAAGTTTTTCCAGCCGGTCTGAAAAAATGCACAAAGATATCAACCAGATGTGAACAAAGAGAAAATGCAACAAGTATTAAAGAAAAAAAAATGGAATGTACTATTCATCTCATTCGAAAAAGAAATGACGATCTTGAAAGACTGGCCATGAATTGAGTGCTAATGTTACGCTAATTTTAGATAGGAAAGTGATCCCCTACTTTAAAATCATAAGTATTTTTTTAAATTCCTTCTTGGTGGATAAAAACGGGATTTTACATTTTTAGGGCATAAACTACGCGGGGTTACATTATAAACAAATACTAATATTTTGTTCGACAATCACTTTCAGCTAATCAAGGATGGTCAATAAATGAGTGTTCATTTTATGTAACTTTTATGAAAGAAAGTGATAACTCTTCTAAAATCTAATATTGAATCAAGCATAAAATGTCAAATAGAATAGCGTCATAATACATGAGTGAAGACAGAAAAAAACTCAAAATTAAAAAAAAAAACGAAAAAAAAAATCAGTTGTTATGTTCAGTTGTCTTATAATTCGACTAATTTTGAATTAAAGTTTTGTGTTTACAGTAAATATTATTACGTACTCAGAAATCACATACGTTTTACTTAAGCAAATTTTTAACAAAAATCTAAATGACAGATTAAATAGTTTTCAGGAGAATTTTTAGCGCTTCTACACAATCAGAACGAAATTTCTGAAATCGTAATACTGAATTCCACATGAAAACAACGGTATCTACGTATTCCTCGTATTTTTAATATGATTATCTCCAAACATTACGAAAATCGATAAGGTAGAAAATTATTGCTAAATATGAAACATCTTTCCACCCTCGAAAAATCTTTTTACCACTTTTATAGGCTTTTGGGGACGCTGAAGACGCAAGTAACGTTTAAATTTACAGCAAACAAGTAGTTTCCAAGATATGAAGAAATGCTAGTTTAAAAAAAGTGGGGAATCACTTTTCTAGAATTATGGGAAAATGAGCACCCACTTGATGGCCACTCTTTTTTTTTTTTTTTTTTTTTTTTTTTGAGGGGGGAGACTTTCTTTCCATCCTCGGAAGTTTTACTTAACTAAGAACATTTTTGGTACGGCACAATCACGTTGCCACACCGGTTCTCACCAGATCACCAAAGTTAAGCATCGTTGAGCCTGGCCAGTACCAGATGGGTGACCATTTGGGAAAGGCTAGGCGCTGTATGTACCTTCTGGGAAGATTGGACGTGGGACCAGCAGCACCCTCACCCCGTAAAAAGAATTCAGTTGCATCTACAAAGTTGTAGATGGCCTATGCCCTTAGGGCTCAAGGCTATGGAAGAACATTTTTAACAAAAATCTAAATGACAGATTGAATAATAGTTTTGATAAAATATTCTTTAAATTAATTGCTGATTCATAGTTTTTCTTCCACGTCTCTTATGAAGCCTGATAAAATCAATATTTTTTATTGGATTGCAATAAAAAAAAAACTTAAGATATTTTAAGATTATTTTTAATGTTTTAAGTGTAATAAAAAGTAAAAAAAGAAAAAAGATAAAAACTTATCTTTGATTCAATACGAAAAAAAAACAAGTTGAGTTCGTTTCTTTTTTTTTTGTTCTTTGTGTTATGTGGAAACTTTCTCCACTGAAAGGTAGAGGTTAACAAGGATTTTGCAATAATGGTTTGTTGCGACCTGTGACTAGGTAAAAATTGTAGAACCTTGTCGGTCTGGTAATAAGGGTAACGATTCAATTTCCTTCAACTCCAATCCCAAACTGAAATCACAAAAAAAAAAAAATCAGTTTACTCCATCCCTCTTATAATCCAGTTAGCCAATCAAATAAGTTAAATGTAACATCTACCAATATAAAAAGAGTCATCGCCCAAACAAAAGGTTTTTGCTGCCACTCTTCCTGAGAGTCGCAGGTAAGTGCTTCAAGTTTTCTCAACAGTTAAAAACAATATTTTGTTTTGTTTGTTAGAATTGATACAACTTTTGTTTTGTGTGTTCAATTTATTAAAAAATAAAATATATGAAAATATAAAAGAATCAAAATTAAATGATGAAAAACACGATTTAAACATGAAATTATTTGAAAGGAAAATCAATTGCGTAAGAACAATCAATTCAGGTCATCGTAACACGGTGTAATCATTATTTTGTTCCTCGTGTAAACATGTCCGTTTATTAGTTAAGGGTATCGAATTGTTTTCCCACCAAGTTTTGTTTATTTAAGGCTTGTTGTCATTTCATTAGTAATTTCTCTTTTGTCTAAGCCATTAAAATGTATATATATATATATATATATATATATATATATATATATAAACCAATGTGTGCCAAATCGGTTTTCTATCGGGTTTAAATTAGATTTGTCAATCATTAAGGTTTGTTGCGAGTTCTTTAGTAAATTAAAAAAAAATAAATTAAATATATAAAGATATAGAAATCAGGTTTATCTATTTTATTTATTTTATTTTATTTTAGATAAAACATTTTATTATTATTTGGATGAGTGAAATTATTAACATTCAAGATGAGCACAATTGTCCGAATAATTCAAATAACGGCAAAGACGGTCGGTACGAGCAAAATGAATAGCCGATATCAAAAGTAAATTTTGACCCCCCCCCCCTTTAATTAAAAATTCACCAAAAATCAGGAAATTAACTAATTTTAATGAAATTTTCAGCATTTATAAAGTAATGATCACGGAATATAATGAATCCATTACTTTTAGGCATATTTGCCGGTTAGTTGTACAAATAGCCTCGAACCCTGTTATCAAAAAAGGGACACGTTGGGTCGACACATATATATGCAGAAGTTTGTCTATGTAAAATTTATTTTAGATTAACCACGTTATTAAGCAAACAAAAAGATTAAATGTGTTTTGTTTCATAATTTTTAATTTTTATTGTATAATTTAAAACTTGAAACATTCAACAATACAAATAAGAGTTTGGTTTGATTTTAAATTATTATTATTATTATTATATGATGATGTGCTGAAAACATTTGTTCCTTGTTCTTGCACGAATTCAATATTTAACTTCATCTTTCATTATTTCTTTTCGAGAACAAAACCGACATTTTATTTATATTGTTTAATATTTTTATTTTTAAATTATAAAATAAAACACATTTAATCATTTTAAAATTTCATCTTGCCTTATTTCTTTTTTTTATTTGTTAAACAACGTAGTTAATTTTAATTAGATTTTAATCACCTGATTACATTTTCAATAATCACGTAAATATAAGCAAACATCTGTTTATATACCGGTGTCGACACAACATGTCCCTTTTTTTATAACAGGGTTGGAGGCTGTTGAATTGTTGTGTGCGTGTGGGTGTGTTGATGCTTGAATTATAGCAGAGACGTTTTAATGAACAAATGATTTATTAGTATATATATATATATATATATATATATATATATATATATATATGTGGTTACTAGCCCATATCCAAGCGGGAAGTGAGGTCCTTGTATATATTCATACGCCAACGGACCACAGCTGTTGCGCATATGAAAATAGTTCTATGATATTACTACATCCCCCTTTACCAGATAAATAAAAAAAAAACATTGTTCAAATGTTTATTATATACACCAATACATATGTTATTTATATCTTTTTGACCTGTGTATTTCACGGCCACATTTTGTGTCATATGTTGATTGTTTTGGTGCTAGTTGGTGCTTTTTGATAATATTGTTTTCGACCATGTTATCAAGTTCCTGCTTTATCTTGTCTTTTAGAGCAATTCGTGTTTTTCTAGGTGCATCGATGTGCTTTTGTTGAGCGAGTCGCAGAGACACTAGCATGGAACCAATTTTATCAAACTGATCTGGGTGCATCTGCATCAGGTGTTTTATTGTATTGACTGGTGTTGCAGCAGGAGGCTGATGTCTATCCTCTTTCCTAATTGCGCAGTGAAGGGTGACTGATTTGAGCTGTTCTCGTGAGGGTAATCCTAGAACTGCTTGCCCTTGTATGTCTTTAAATGTAAAAAACACTGTTGTGCCAGTCTGTTCCATTGTATTTGCATGGCATATTAATGCTACCATAGCATTTCATTGGAGTACCATTGTATGCTATTAGTTTGTTTTTCTATGTTTGGGAAACCATAGGAATCTAATTTCTCTCGGAACATTCTACAATATGTAGAGACTAGTAATATGTTACCTTGGCCTCCTATATCAATTTACACCCGCAACCTGTGGACTCCATTTCTGTTAGGCAATTTAATATTTACATAAACAAAAGCTTCATCTCTCTGGGTGATAGAGAACGTTTTGATGCAGTTTAAAGTAAGGCTTTCAAGTTGTTCATTTATTCCTTGAGTATTGCATATTGCATCAGCTTGAATGGGCTGTCTTTTCTTGGACTGGTCTCTCCGATATTGTGGTTGATACTCCAGCCTTGACCTTTTGAAGTCTCTGTTTCGTGACTTTGATCTTTGCTGTGGTTTTGTTTTGCTTAATAAGCAAACTGCTATCCAGTGGTTATCTTTATCACATGTTTTGCATTTTGATCCATATGCTGGGTAAGCTTCAGGACAAAGTTCATGGCTCTTATCACAATTTAAGCAGTTGTTAAATTTCTAAGAACGTTTTGATGTTCTTATCGTCCGGATACTATTTTCGTTGCTATTTAACATAACGCTGAGTTGTTTTAGATGTATGTTAGAAGCTTCATACATTTTTCGGATGTGATTAGCTTCTTCTAATGTTAGGGTATTGTCTTTTCCCAACAACTCCTTTTGGAAATCTACAATTGGAGTGCTGGCAACAATAAGTTCAATTATATGTTGTTGTTGATCAGACTCGCATAACGAACATTTTTTGTGTGAGTCGTCTACATCTATTTACGAAATCATCCAATTGTTCATCTTGTTTTTGTCTGTAGGACATTAATTTTAATCGATTCACTCTAAAATTCTCTTTTGGCTCGAGTTGTTCTATGAATCGATTAAATATAAATTCAGGAGAGTTTTTTTTTCTTCTTCCGATAATGTCCAGGTATTAAATATTCTAAGCCCCTCATCCCCGATTTGCAATAAAATATAACTTATTTGTTCTTCTGTTTTTATTTTATTAAGAATAAAATACAATTGCATTCGTTGTTTGAAAAGTTGGAAGGTTTCGGCCGGGTTTTCTGTTTGCCAATTCATTGAGTGAATATCGTTCCAAGACATCTTAACATAGACAGCAATAACAAAAAGAGATAGTAGCAGTAGCAACAAGTTTTTAAAAAAAGGTGCCGAAAAATACGAAAAGTTAAGTTACATGGAGTGTTAAAAAAAAAGTGAATTAAAATACCTGATAAATACTTGTATTCTGTGAAAAGTCTTTTTTCTTTCTTTTTTTTTCTTTCTCCTTTCCTTTTAGCTTCCAGACGAGATATTTTCAATTGTTTTCAAAAGAATGTTTGTTTTCCGTTGTTTGTTTTCTTTTCCCGTCACGTCTTGTTTTATTTTTAAGCAATTTTTCTTTTTAAAATCCTCATCGTTGCCACCATGTTGAATTGTTGTGTGTGTGTGTGTGTGTGTGTGTGTGTGTGTGTGGAGGGGGTTGATGCTTGAATTATAGCAGAGACGTTTAGATGAACAAATGATTTATTAATATATATACAGAAAAGATATACACATGTTAACTAGCCAATGTCCGAGTGGGAAGTGAGGTCCTTGTATATATTCATACGCCAAGGGGCCACAGCTGTTGCGCGTATGAAAGTAGTTCTATGATATTACGACAGAGGCTATTTGTAAAACTAAATGGCAAATCTGTCCAAACTGTGAAACCAGGAATTTAGATCATGTATTAAGTGTGCGAATTTTTTTTCCTATCATGAAATAAGAGTACTGTTTTACGGTTTGTCATTGTGCAGAGGGAGACAACTCTTGTTTACTAAGAGACTCCTTCATTTTTTTATTTCATAATTTAGGACGCTCGATCTGACGATATTTTTTTATTAAATCAAAACATTTAAAAAAGAAAGCTACAACGAAATCTTATAATTTAACAAAGTTGATAACATTAATAATACAAAATGTAGTCTTTACGTGACTATTAACAGAATCGTTTCTATTTTCATATCATAATTTACGATGCTAAAACCAATGAACCAATGTCGATTATGTAAACAGATCATAAAATCTAAGGGAGATAACCAGCATAGACAACAAAAATAAGCATATTTTGTAAGATATAATTTGGGATGCTGAAATAATCAGTAGAACAATGAAATAATGTTAAATAAAAAAAAAATCATTACACGATTACTGTAGCCGAGTTCCGGAAATTGCTGAAGCATTTTACGAAAAGGAAACAAGTTAGCGAAGTTAATCAACAAATTTAAAATATAACAATGTTAAGTAACGAAATAAACTTTGTAATTAACGCACACAAAACAAAAGTAAACTGTTACAATGTAATGATGTTAATTAATCCACAACAAAATTAAATACACCTGTCAATTAACGAAAATAACGAAACTTTTTTTAAGGAGATTTTGAAGTATTTAAAGCGTCATTTTATTTTTTATTTTTTAATGAAAATAAAAAAAATAATAAATTTGTTTTTCTTTATTTTAGGTAATCAATCATTTCTGTCTTTAATTAACGTTATTTTTTTACTATTAGGTACAAATGCATTGAAAAAATATTTTAAAATGACAACGTTCAAAGATTCTGAACAAGATAAAGTGTTCGGGTTTTTTTTGTTTTTTTTGTCTTAAATAATGGAAGCATTTTTCATGGGCTACTTGGACAACAACCTCTTGCAAGTATAGTATTCGTGTAATCATATTTTTCCTCTTCTTTTTTATTTAACATTCTTTTATTATTCTACTGATTTTTCAGCATCCCAAATTATATCTTGCAAAACATGCTCATTTTTGCTATCTCTATGCTGGTTATCTCCCTTAGATTTAATGATCCGTTGACATAAGCGCCCTTAGATGAAAATATTTATAAAAGAAGCTGCGGCAACTTTTTTCTACATTTCTTGCGACTATATTTTTAATTAAAAAGTAAAAGTAATTCTTCTAATGCACTCACCTCCAAAAGACATTAAGTCTGTTCTGTTTGTTGTCAATACACAGGTACTGGCTGGCAAGAAGAAGAAGAAGAAGAAGAAGAAACAGTGGTAGGCGTGGTTGATTTAATGGGAAAGAGGGCGAGACTAACTGCTAGAATTCCCGATACTTGAGAGGAATAAAAGACCAAACTCGGACAGATAGGTGACTGTGCTTTTGCCCAAGCAGAGAAAACGGTGAGAGGAGAGAAATGTCCCTCCCTAAAGAAAGTTCCGACTCAAAGTGAGAAAGCAGTTTTCAAGCTCTCAGTGTCTGAATGGTTGAAACTGGTGTGTGAAATGTGTGGGATTGGCAATGTTGAGTGAGTTTTTTTTTGTTTCACTTTTTCACTGTACGCTTTATCCTGAGACAATATAGTGAAATGACCTCATGTTTAGTTTCACAACAGTTTCCGATGGTTCTATACAAGTTTTGCCAGTGACTGGTTCTCAGTAGACAGTTCTTCTGACTTTATAATTTTTGTAGCCACAGAGCAAAAGATTCCTCCCATGTTGACACGGAGAAAACATGAACGGTTGCTAAAGAAAAAAGGGGTTTGTATTACTGTACACATAGATTCGAAAAAGTTGTCAAAAAACAAAGATATAACAAATAAATGTTATCAAAGGCAAGATGAGTTACTTTTCTACCTAACTGGATATATTTTTTGTGTTTTTATTCAATGTAACATGTTTATTCAGCTCGAAAAACATACAGTGTTTACCGATATATTGGAAAATTCAAGATGGCGCCTGACTCTCTCTTTAACACGGTAAGTTTGGAAAAAGGTGTTATGAATAAAAAAAAAAAAACTAGACAAAATACTGTTAAAAACTCACTCAATATATGTTACCGTGACATAGATTGATATATATTCGGCGGCTTTTTAACAGTATTTTATCAAGTTTTTATTTATACAATTGATTGTTTCGGCGCGTTAAAAAAATGAAAAATGACACCCACGCAAATTCCGGTATGACCTTTATATACCAAAGGTGCGGACCTAGTTGAAAGCACCCCATGTGATGTCTTTCGTCCAATGGAATTCCTCCTAGGACACATTTTAAAACTTATTTTCTAGAGCTCGTTTGGAGCCGATCAAATCAAATATAAACATGCACAAACACAAAATCTATCTCTTTAGTCTCTTAGCCTTTCGAGCATTCTTTCGTCTCTTTAAACTCTTCCGACTCATTCAACGCTTTCTCATATGGACTTACCACGCGTGCAATCATCAATTATTTCATTTCCACTGCTCCGCGCATTAATACTCTCTTTTAACAGACGAACATTAATATTGTCAATGTTACAAATTTGAACATTCAAAGAACACAAAAAAGAGACTCTCCATCTTTCATATGAACTCAAAAAAAAGGAACTCTGAAATATTGAGAACTATGTTTTAACTTGTTATTGTTTGTTATTTCTATTCCAGAAATAAACCTCCGTTTGTGTTGCACATAAGATTTCTTATTTTTATTTTTATTATTTGTGGAGGAAGTCAGTTCCCAAAAAAAGGCCAGGCGACCCCCACAGGTTGTAAGATTTATACAGTTTAATGATTAATAATGTTATATTTGTGTATTAAATATAAGATATTAACATTCGAGGCAAAAAGAAGAAAAAGGAACTACAATAAAAAAAAGCTAAAATCATTTTTATTTTTCATAAAAAAAATCTATTTACCAGTTACATTTGGGTTTTACGATATTATTTTATCACCTTGTTAGATGAAAGTACAAAATTGTTGAAAAACTCCCTGCCTTCCCTATGTTAAGAATGGTTTCTAAATAAAAGCATTATTATTTTAGCACGTTAACATGAGTGCATGAGTTCCAAAATAAGTAATTTCTCATATATTATGAAAAAAAAAAGTTCGTTTTAAATTCAATGTAACTGTAAGAAAAAAAAACGCAAAAAAAATAAAGAGTTATACGTTACTCAATAAACTTTTTATATGTTATGCTGAAATTTATGAATAAATAAACATTTACAAAAAAATGGTACTCATCCGTGCTGAAATAATAATGTTATAATTTAAAAAGCCATTCTTAGCATGGGAAGGAGAGACTGTTTTGTACCTATTCTGTACCTTAACCTTAAAATTGAATAAAAAGACATATAAAACTTTAATTAAACTTAGAAATACGATTTAAAAAATAGTGCGGATCAGTAAGTTCATTAGCACCTAAAAAAATGAATACAAAAAATATAAGACTTACGAGGGGCGTGCAATAAGTAATGCCCCTGGCCCACTTCCAGTTGTCTGATCTAGCTAAAATTTTGCATGTGCAATGATTTATATTTCTACGGATTATGTGGCAAATTACAGCTCTGAACTAATTGTGCTTTCTGTTTTACAGGTGTTTGAACTGAGTCAGGTGTGAAATGGAGCCTGTTGAATGTCGAGCAGTGATCTGGTTTTTGTATTTGAAAGGACGCACACAACAGGAGACTTTTGATGAAATGAAAGAAACTTATGGTGATAATGCTCCATCATATGACCTTGTAAAACGCTGGCATCGTGAATTCAAACATGGTCGGAAGTCCGTGGAAACAGCTCCCAGACTTGTTCGCCCCTCTTCTGCCATTGATGAGGCATCTGTCCGTCAAGTTGGGGCTGCCATTTTGGAAGATCAGCACATTACTATTCGCCAAAAAGCCTCAGATATAAAGGTCTGTGGAAACTATCATTCATAACCATTTGTATATGCATAAGGTGTCTGCCAGATGGATTCCCAGGTTGCTTACACCATTCCAGAAGCGAGAACACGTTGAGTGCTCGAGGATAAATTAGGAGATGTGCCAAGAAGATGAGTCAAAGTTTTTCAAAAGACTGATTACACAGGATGAGACTTAGGTCCATCACTATGAGACCAAAGCCCAGTCAATGCAGTGGAAGCACTTGGACTCACTATGTCCAAAGAAGGCAAGGGTGCAGCCCTCCGCTGGCAAGGTCATGCTCGCAGTCTTCTGGGACCAGGATGGAGTAGTGATGACAGATTTCCTGGCAAAGGGTACCACAATTACAGGAGCCTATTATGCTTCACTTTTGAGGAAATTAAGGGAAGCTATCAAAATCAAGAGAAAGGGCAAGATCAGCAAAGGTACCCTCCTCCTGCGGGACAACACTCCGGTCCACAACTCGTATGTTGCCAGATCAGAAGGACGGGTGTGTAGTTATGAAATCCTTCCCCATCCTCCCTATTCTCCTAACCTTGCACCCTCTGACTTTCACCTCTTCCTAGCCATGAAGTTGTTTTTGAAAGGTAAGGGTTTCCCAGATGATACAGTCTTAATTTCTGAAGTCACGTCATGGTTGGAGGACAAACCTTGGGTGTTCTACAAAAACGGTCTCCAGAGCTGCATCAAACGAGGGGAGAAATACACAACTCTGGGTGGTTCCTATGTAGAGAAAGACTAATAACTGTGCCAAGTTTCGTTGCTCTACTGCTATGGGAGTGGGTCAGGGGCATTACTTATTGCACGCCCCTCGTACATTTTGTAAAACAACTAAATTTCTTTTTAATGAACTACACAGACAAGAGTTGACCGTATTAAATAACGTTTATTATATTCTGTGTTGACGAAAATAATGGTATTGTTAATTAGAGGCCTCCATACATTTATTTGAAAGAAAGTGCAAAAATAAAAGTGATATTCCTTCAATTAAATCTATCAAATCCAAACAATTTTTTAGGTCGATGCTGTATTTGTGATTTTAATGCTGCCAATATTCATACATGCTAATATATGAATATATATTTTTTTTAAAACATTGGAAACTTGAACCTGTACTGGGTGCTTTCTCAATGTATGTGGACTGCAAATTGAGTAAATGGATGTGATGGGCTGCAAAATGAGAACACGCATTTGTTTAGGGTTCATTTCATTGTACCCTGGCTTACACACCAACAAAGTGCAATATATGAAAAGCCTGTGTTGACTAGCAGAAGAAACTGGTGATTTTTTTAGATATTTTTCTGTACAAGACAAATTAAATTTGTCACACAAAGAGACACACATGTTTACCAGGAAGTAACTTTTAAAAAAAGACAATTTTTGTGCATGAACTGCAATCACCGAGAAACCTGCACTGTGCAAGGATCAAACTAGAGGCTGCTGGATAATGTAGAAAATTCAGGGATGTGGGTGGATGATGTAAAGACTTAAGAAAGTTGGGTAGATGAGGTAAGGAATTGAGGGAGGTAAGTGGATTATGTGAAGAATTGAGGAAGGTACCCACTTTCCTCAATTCTCTACATCATCCACACCACTCCCTGATGGACTATGTAGAGAAGTCAGGAAGGTGAGTAGATGATGTGGAGGATTAAGAAAGGTGAGTAGATGATGTGGAAGATTGAGGAAGGTGGGTGGATGATGTAGAGCATTAAAGGAGGTGGGTGGATATATAGAGAATGAAGGAAGGTGGGTGGATATATAGAGAATGAAGGAAGGTGGGTGGATGATGTAGAGTATTGAGCAAGGTAAGTGGATGATGTAGAGAATTTAGGGAGGTGGGTGGATGATGTAGAGAATTGAGGAAGGTGCATGGATGATGTAGTAAATTGAGGGAGGTGGGTGGATGATGTATAGAATTGAGGGAGGTGGGTGGATGATGTAGAGAATTGAGGGAGGAGGGTGGATGATGTAGAGAATTGAGGAAGTTTGGTTGATGATGTAGAGAATTGAGGGAGGTGGGTTGATGATGTATAGAATTGAGGGAGCAGGGTTGATGATGTATAGAATTGAGGGAGGAGGGTGGATGATGTAGAGAATTTAGGGAGGTGGGTTAGAGTTAGGGTGGATGATGTAGAGAATTGAGGAAGTTTGGTTGATGATGTAGAGAATTGAGGGAGGTGCGTGGATTATGTAGAGAATTAAGGGAGGTGGGAGGATGATGTATAGAATTAAGGGAGGTGGGTGGCTGATGTAGAGAATTGAGGAAGGTGGGTGGATGATGTAGAGAATTGAGAGAGGTGGGAGGATGATGTATAGAATTAAGGGGGTGTGGGGGGATCATGTAGAGAATTAAGGGAGGTGGGAGGATGATGTATGGAATTTAGGGAGGTGGGAGGATGATGTATAGAATTGAGGGAGGTGGGAGGATGATGTATAGAATTGAGGGAGGTGGGAGGATGATGTATAGAATTTAGGAAGGTGGGAGGATGATGTATAGAATTGAGAGAGGTGGATGGATGATGTAGAGAATTAAGGGAGGTGGGAGAGATGATGTATTTGGAATTGAGGGAGGTGGGTGGATGATGTAGAGAATTTAGGGAGGTGGGAGGATGATGTATAGAATTGAGGGAGGTGGGTGGATGATGTAGAGAATTTAGGGAGGATGATGTATAGAATTGAGGAAGGTGGGTGGATGATGTAGAGAATTAAGGGAGGTGGGAGGATGATGTATAGAATTGAGGGAGGTGGGAGGATGATGTATAGAATTTAGAGAAGGTGAGAGGATGATGTATAGAATTGAGGGAGGTGGGAGGATGATGTATAGAATTGAGGGAGGTGGGATGATGATGTAGAGAATTAAGGGAGGTGGGAGGATGATGTATAGAATTGAGGGAGGTGGGTGGATGATGTAGAGAATTTAGGGAGGATGATGTATAGAATTGAGGAAGTTGGGTGGATGATGTATAGAATTGAGGGAGGTGGGAGGATGATGTAAAGAATTTATGGAGGTGGGAGGATGATGTATAGAATTGAGGGAGGTGGGAGGATGATGTATAGAATTGAGGGAGGTGGGTGGATGATGTATAGAATTGAGGGAGGTGGGAGGATGATGTATAGAATTGAGGGAGGTGGGTGGATGATGTATAGAATTGAGGGAGGTGGGAGGATGATGTATAGAATTTAGGGAGGTGGGTGGATGATGTATAGAATGTAGGGAGGTGAGTGGATGATGTATAGAATTAAGGGAGGTGGGAGGATGATGTATAGAATTGAGGGAGGTGGGAGGATGATGTATAGAATTGAGGGAGGTGAGAGGATGATGTATAGAATTTAGGGAGGTGAGAGGATGATGTATAGAATTGAGGGAGGTGGGAGGATGATGTATAGAATTGAGGGAGGTGGGTGGATGATGTAGAGAATTTAGGGAGGATGATGTATAGAATTGAGGGAGGTGAGAGGATGATGTAGAGAATTAAGGGAGGTGGGAGGATGATGTATAGAATTGAGGGAGGTGGGTGGATGATGTATAGAATTGAGGGAGGTGGGTGGATGATGTATAGAATTGAGGGAGGTGTGTATAGATTTAGGGAGGTGGGAGGATGATGTATAGAATTTAGGGAGGTGGGTGGATGATGTATAGAATTTAGGGAGGTGGGAGGATGATGTATAGAATTGAGAAGGTGGGTGGATGATGTAGAGAATTAAGGGATGGAGATGATGTA